>NC_133132.1:172594168-172894168 GCF_048418815.1 Hemitrygon akajei
CATACCGCTTGTTAGTTCTTCAAAGAATTTCAACAGATTTCTCAGGCAAGATTCTCTCTTGAGGAAACCATACTGACTGGCCTATTTTATTGTTTGCCTCCAAGCACCCTGAGATGTCATCCTTAATAATCAACTCCAACATCTTCCCAACTACTGAGGTCAGATTAACTGGCCTAGTTTCCCTTTTCGAAGAATGGAGTGACAATTACAATTTTTCAGTCTTCTGGAACCATTTCAGAATCTAATGATACTTGAAAGATCATTACTAATGCCTCTCAGATCTCTTCAGCCACCTCTTTCAGAAGTCTGGGGTGTAGACCATCTGGTCCAGGTGACTTATCTACCTTCAGACCTTTCAGCTTCCCAAGAAGCTGGTTACGGCAACTTCACACACTTCATGCCCTCGACACCTGGAACTTCTATGATACTTCTAGTGTCGTTGACAGTAAATAATGATGCAAAATACTTATTCAGTTCATGTGTCATTTCCTTGTCCCCCATTACGACCTCTGCAGCATTGTTTTCCAATGGTCTATTACCGATTCTCATGTCTCTTTGACACTTTATGGATCTGAAGAAACCTTTGGTATCTTCTTTAATAATATTGGCTAGGTTACTTTCATATTCCATCTTTACCTTCTTAATTACTTTTTTAGTTGCCTTCTGTTGGGTTTTAAAAGCTTCCCAATCTTCTAATTTCCCACTAATTTTTGCTCTATTAAATGCACTCTCTTCGGCTTTTATGTTGGCTTTGACTTCTCTTGTTAGCCATAGTCGTGTCATTTTACCTTTAAAATTCTTCTTCCTCCTTGGGATGTAGATATCCTCTGTCTTCCAAATTGCTTATAGAAATTCCAGCCATTGCTGTTCTATTGTCATTCCTGACAGTGTTCTTTTCCAACCAATTTTGGTCAATTCCTCTCTCATGCCTCTATAATTCCCTTTACTCCACTGTAATGCTGATACATCTGACCTTAGATTTTCCTTCTCAAATTTTAGGGTAAATTTGATTATATTATGATCATTTCCATATAACCATATAACAATTACAGCACGGAAACAGGCCATCTTGGCCCTTCTAGTCCGTGCTGAACGCTTACTCTCACCTACCTGCACTCAGCCCATAACCCTCCATTCCTTTCCTGTCCGTATACCTATCCAATTTTTTTTAAATGACAAAATCGAACCTGCTTCTACCACTTCTACTGGAAGCTCATTCCACACAGCTACCACTCTCTGAGTAAAGCAGTTCCCCGTCGTGTTACCCCTAAACTTTTGCCCCATAACTCTCATCTCATGTCCTCTTGTTTGAATCTCCCCTACTCTCAATGGAAAAAGCCTATCCATGTCAACTCTATCTATCCCCCTCATAATTTTAAATACCTCTATCAAGTCCCCCTCAACCTTCTACGCTCCAAAGAATAAAGACCTAACTTGTTCAACCTTTCCCTGTAACTTAGATACTGATACCCAGGTAACATTCTGGTAAATCTTCTCTGTACTCTCTCTATTTTGTTGACATCTTTCCTATAATTTGGTGACCAGAACTATACACAATACTCCAAATGCCTTGTACAGTTTTAACATTACATCCCAACTCCTATACTCAATGCTCTGATTTATAAAGGCCAACATACCAAAAGCTTTTTTCACCACCCTATCCACATGAGATTCCACTTTCAGGGAACTATGCACCATTATTCCTAGATCACTCTGTTCTACTGCATTCCTCAATGCCCTACCATTTACTATGTATGTCCTATTTGGATTATTCCTACCAAAATGTAGCACCTCACACTTATCAGCATTAAACTCTATCTACCATCTTTCAGCCCACTCTTCTAACTGGCCTAAATCTGTCTGCAAGCTTTGAAAACCTACTTCATTATCCACAACACCACCTACCTTAGTATCATCTGCTTATCCACAACGCCTCCTATCTTAGTATCATCTGCTTATCCACAACGCCACCTACCTAAGTATCATCTTCCCCTAAGAGTTCTTTTACCTTAAGCTCGCTAATCAATTCTGGTTCACTGAGCAACACCCAATCCAGAATAGCTGATCCTCTAGTGTAGGGTTTCTCAACAGAACCCTAAAGTTCTGTCAGAGTTCACTTGAAGAGATCATGACTAAAAAACAACTTTGTGCTGCATGCAATGGTGGTCAGTCACCGAGCAGACCCACTAGCAATCTCAGCCCAGTATGGCAGTGCGCAGTTCGACCATGTTTATTTGTTTGAGTCCATTCTCAGGTTTTGATGCAAGATGGGGAGGCCATTGATAATTGGTGAGTGCTGCATTGAACAGAGGGAAGGACAGTAGGCTGTTGAGTGTGAAGTGCATTTTCTGAGATTTAAATGGACTTGCCAAAATTGGACTGTGATGTCAGCCTTTCCCTTCCAAATTATCTCCCTCAACTTCCCCTTGCACGCTGCTGACAGACTTGTGAGAGTGAACAAACTTCCAGTGTAATAGAAAATTGGAGAGAAATTTTCATTCTAAAGACTGTCGAGTGTGACAATTTTTAAAGAGGAGGTATGAAATGGAAGAAGAGGATTCTAGGCCTAAGCATATGGACAATTCTGATAAGGTTAATGATCTCACTGCACTGTATTCTGATCGTGCACTCCAGATGAGATTTACTGACCTGCTCCTGGACAAGTTCTGAATTTCTATGAAAGAAGAGTATCCTGCCATTCATAGGAAAGCAATGAACAGTTTTCCGTAGTTTTCAACTTCTTACCTGTGTGAGCAAGATTTTTCTTGATTAACAAACATCAAGAGCAAGGATAGAAGTCGTTTCATTTCAACTGAAGGTGAAATCCGTGTACTTATATCAAGTTAGACCCAGAATTGACAAATGAATTATATTTGTGTAACCCCCTGGGAAAGGTTTCATTGCAAATGTAATAGTCTTGCTGTAGAAGCATTACTAATGTGATGGTCTTTCTGTAGCAGCGGTGTTTGGGTAATGACTAGAGATAACGGGGGTTTTGGAAAGTGCACCGTCAAATGAGGGGAGTGTTTTTTCTTGTTGTGTGCCTGACACTGAGGTGAGCTGGGTCTTTTGTTCAGTGGCAGCTGGGGAGAGAAGATGCCAGAAAGGAGAGGTCATAGACACCAGAAAAGAGTGGATTTGCAGTGGGGCTGGGAGTCGATGAAGCCCGGGGAAATTGATGGAGGACCAGCAGAAGTGAAACTATGATCTCCAATTTGTGCACATTACACTGTTTCATTAAAATGGGCCCTTTTCTTTTTGTTTTTCTTTATTAATCCTTTAGTCAAGTTAAGAATTATAAAGCTAAATTGTTTAATTGCATATGGTGTACCGTCTGTTATTTCATGATACTGATTTGTAACAGGGGAACACATCACACAGCATCCACACAAACAGGAGGTTTTGCACCTCAGTCTCACACGGTTGGTGGTGCCAGAGACTGTCTTCCCCAGACCAGCACCGCCAGCCGAACCTGAGGGTTACGTTTGCCTTATGAACTTTTAAAATTTATGGAAGGAAGAGAATAATTTCAGTAAAGGTAAACTAAAGGGTAACTGTTTTTTTCAAGAAAGATTGGCTAAAAATTTATTCTCTACTCAAAATAGCTTTGACAATTATGTCTGGATTATTATATCTACAACTTACTGATCACACTAATAATATACTGTGAACTCTTGATATAATAATTTTAATGCAGGGGTTCCCTGAGACCTGAAAATTATTTCAAGGGTTTCTCCAGGGCAAAAATGATGAGAAAGGCTGCTCTTGTGGGCTCAACTACGAGTTACTTTAAAAAGCCATCTCGTACGTACTCTAGATATTCCCCTCCTGTAATCCAGCACCAGCCTGATTTTCCCAATCTACCTGTATATTGAAATCCCCCATGACTATTGTAACATTGCCCTTTTGGTAATAGCATCCTTATCCAAGTATACAATATACAACCTCGGGATACGTCCTCTTGCAGGCAGCCGCAGAACAAAGAAACACAATAAAAGAAAATGTCCCACACAACAAAGACCATTAAACACCCAGTGTGTGAAAAAATAGATAGTGCAAACAACAAAAAAGAAATAACACAGACAACAGGAACAGCAGAATTACTAAGCTTATTTATTTTTTAAGGATTACAAGCATGAAACAAAGGGATAAGAAACAAGAGGGGAAGGAAGAGATAGGGGAGAGAGGGAGGGAGAGGGGAGGGGGAGGGAGAGTGAGGGAGCGGAAGGGAGGGAGATGGAGGGAGAGGGGGAGAGAGAGAGGGAGAGAGGAGGAGAGTGGGGAGAGAGGGGGAGAGGGGGGTAGAGAGAGGGGAGAGAGGGTGGGGAGGGGGAGAGGGGAGGAGATTCTGAAACAAAAGGACAAAGAGTTCAAGAACAGTTATTACCCTCAACCATCAGGTTCTTGAACATAAGAGGATAATTTCACTTACCCCATCATTGAAATATTCCCACAACCTATGGACTCACTTTCAAGGACGCTTCATCTCATGTTCTTCATATTTCTTGCCATATTTTTTTCTTTTTGCACAATGGTACTCAGCTGCCTTGATTGGTTGAAGTTTCGCATTGATTCTATTGTTTCTTTGCATTTACTGTGAATGCCTGCAAGGAAATTAATCTCAAGGCTCTGTACGGTGAAATATATGCACTTTGATAATAAATATATTTTGAACTTTGAACACACACTATTAGATATGTGGGTTATGACCAAATGAAAAAAATGGCTGGAGTAACTTAGCACTTTTGTGTAAGGGTGTTTATTAGATGTATCAAAAACTTGAATTTTAAATGTTGTATTTCTTACAGTTGTACGATGGAGAGCATTCTAACTGGCTGCATCACCATCTGGAATGGGGAAGAGGCTAATGCACAGATTGAAATAAGCTGCAGAGAGCACGCGTGGGTACTGACTGTCATGCTCCTGATTGTTAATTCCCTATCTTGCCCCTGATCTCCTTTGATTATGCTGTGATTCCAATCATTAATTTCCCATTTAATGCTAATTTGCTTGATGACAGCAGACCTGGTCTCCATCAAGAACTGCAGTTTAAGAACTTGGCATCACAACCACTGGTTGCCAGTTTATTGGTCTATTCCTGTGTGATAACTTGGTTTCCCGACTGCTTAGAACTGTTAGTTCTAAGTTCAGCTCCAGTTTGAGGATATTCCATGAAAACCTGGTCTCCGTGTCAAAACTCCATATCAGAGCTCCCTGTCAAGATTCCTCCTGTTTGCTGTTCAACGTTCACGTCTGTGCCAGCATCCCCAACTCAGTCTCCATGTCTGTGTCCTGCACTTGGGTTCTCCTCAGTCGCTCCGTGCAACAGAATGAACTGGCCATAATGAACCCAGCGGACACAAATCCCTGCAACAAGCCCTCGCCAGCGAGGTCTCCCTACTGGGCCTGCATGATCAGCTGCCCTGGGATGTCATGAAGAACCTCCGTTCCCTGTCAGTGAACGTAAAAAAATGTCAGTGAACAGGTCGACTGAGTGTCTGCTCATCTTAACCCGTCCACTCCGGGAACTCTGTCTGACCAGCCCGGACAGCCTGTAATGGCAACGCCCTATGTGTAGACAACACGACCGCTAAGAGAGCCACACATACCTGAACCAGAACCCTACGCTGGGGATCTGGGGAAGTGCCGGGCTTTCTGCTGCAATGCTCCTTGGTGTTTGAGCAGCAGTCATCCACGTACGTCATGGACAGATCAAAGATTACTTACATCATGGGGTTGTTGCAAGGAAGTGCCTTAGCGTGGGCCACCGTGATTTGGGATAATCAGCTAGATAGACAGATACTTTATTCATCCCCATGGGGAAATTCAACTTTTTTCCAATGTCCCATACACTTGTTGTAGCAAAACTAATTACATACAATACTTAACTCAGTAAAAAATATGATATGCATCTAAATCACTATCTCAAAAAGCATTAATAATAGCTTTTAAAAAGTTCTTAAGTCCTGGCAGTAGAATTGTAAAGCCTAATGGCATTGGGGAGTATTGACCTCTTCATCCTGTCTGAGGAGCATTGCATCGACAGTAACCTGTCGCTGAAACTGCTTCTCTGTCTCTGGATGGTGCTATGTAGAGGATGTTCAGAGTTATCCATAATTGACCGTAGCCTACTCAGCGCCCTTCGCTCAGCTACCGATGTTAAACTCTCCAGTACTTTGCCCACGACAGAGCCCACCTTCCTTACCAGCTTATTAAGACGTGAGGCGTCCCTCTTCTTAATGCTTCCTCCCCAACACGCCACCACAAAGAAGAAGGCGCTCTCCACAACTGACCTATAGAACATCTTCAGCATCTCACTACAGACATTGAATGACGCCAACCTTCTTAGGAAGTACAGTCGACTCTGTGCCTTCCTGCACAAGGCATCTGTGTTGGCAGTCCAGTCTAGCTTCTCGTCTAACTGTACTCCCAGATACTTGTAGGTCTTAACCTGCTCCACACATTCTCCATTAATGATCACTGGCTCCATATGAGGCCTAGATCTCCTAAAGTCCACCACCATCTCCTTGGTCTTGGTGATATTGAGACGCAGGTAGTTTGAGTTGCACCATATCACAAAGTCCTGTATCAGTTTCCTATACTCCTCCTCCTGTCCATTCCTGACACACCCCACTATGGCCGTGTCATCAGCGAACTTCTGCACATGGCAGGACTCCGAGTTATATTGGAAGTCTGATGTGTACAGGGTGAACAGGACCGGAGAGAGTACGGTTCCCTGCGGCGCCCCTGTGCTGCTGACCACCGTGTCAGACCTACAGTCTCCCAACCGCACATACTGAGGTCTATCTGTCAAGTAGTCCACTATCCAATCCACCATGTGAGAGTCTACTCCCATCTCCATCTAGAGAGCTAGAGGCCTTCTCTTCATTCACCACCTTCATCCCAGAAATGAGGAAGATTTTTGACCATCCTGTCCGTGATAGAGTTGTTGCTAAGCATCTACTCACCCTCAATCAGGGCTCACGCAGTGTCGTTGAATACTCTGTGGAGTTCTGGACGATAGCAGCTGTCTTGGGGTGGAATGATGGGGCACACCAGGAGGTATTTCAGCAAGGTCTCTGTGACATGGTGAAGGATGAGTTGATGGCTAAGGAAGACACTAACAGCCTGGATTCAGTGATCTCCCTAGCCACCAGTCTGGACAACCGACTCCAAGAACGTCAAAGAGAGAGGACCAGTTGTCCTACACCTTTGGTTACCCCATGGTATGTTTTACCATCTTCTCCCAGCCCTAGTCTCTCTCTTTCTCCAGCTCCTAGAATAGTTCTTGGTCCGGCCATTTCCACCACCCTGGGAGAGGAACCAATGCAGCTGGGATGGAGCCGTTATTCTCCCACAGAGCGACTCCGGAGATTCAGAGCCGGGGATTGTTTCTATTGTGGTCAGTCTGGCCATTTTCGTGCTACCTGTTCCCATCGGCCAAAAGGGAGGGCTCACCAGTAGAAAGGGGGACCCTGGTGAGTCAGACAACATTCCCTTCTGTCCCCTAATCCCGGATGCAGATCCAAGCTACTGTAAGCTCTCACCAACAGTCCCTGTCTCTGTCCGCCTTGGGGGACTCTGGTGCCGAGGGAAACTTGTTGGATGAGAACTCAGCTTCCCAGGCTGGAATTTCTAGGGAGCCGTTGAGTACCCCTCTGGAAGCCCGGGCACTGGATGGAAGACTTTCGGCCCGAGTCACTCACCGTACGCCACCACTGTCTTTGGTTCTCTCTTGGAATCATCGGGAACAGGTCCAATTTAACCTAATTTCCTCTCCTCAAGCTCCTATAGTTCTTGGGTACCCCTGGTTAAGTCGCCAAAACCCCCACATTGATTGGCCCACTGGGAAGATAGCCAGCTGGAGTCCATTCTGTCACTCCACTCGGCCCTTTCCCCTGTGAAAGCCACCACGACCTCATCTGCTGCTGAACTCCCTGACTTGTACCAGAGAACCTGCAGAGTACCTTGACATGGAACAAGTGTTTAGTAAACAAAGCGCCTTTTCTCTGCCTCCACACCAACCGTGCGATTGTGCTATTGACCTTCTCCCCAGAACTCCTCTACCCACCAGTCGGCTGTACAACTTGTCCCAACCAGAGAGGGAAGCAATGGAGGGTTACATCAGTGAATCTCTCACGGCAGGCATTATCTGACCCTCATCCTCCCCGGTGGGTGCAGGGTTCTTCTTTGTGGGGAAAAAGGTTGGTTCACTACATCCCTGTATCGACTACCGAGGCCTAAATCATATAACTATAAAGAACAAGTATCCACTACCCCTTATAAACTCCACTTTCGAACCACTTCACAGAGCCACCGTCTGGTCAGAATAAGGGAGGGAGACAAGTGGAAAACAGCATTCAATACCCCTCTAGGCCACTTCGAATACCTGGTAATGCCATTCAGGCTCACCAATGCTCCTGCCGTCTTCCAAGCTCTGATTAACGATGTCCTAATAGACTTTATTAACCATTTTGTGTTTGTTTATCTGGATGACATCCTAATCTTCTCCAGAACTTTCCAAGAACACACCCATCATGTCCATCAGGTTCTACAGAGGCTTTGGGAGAACAAATTATTCGTTAAAGTGGAGAAGTGTGAGTTCCATGTCCCCTCAGTCAGCTTCTTAGGGTATATCATCGAGAGCAAGCGAGTGAGAGAGGATCCGGAGAAGATCCAGGTGGTGGCAGAGTGGCGAAGACCCACGACACTCAGGCAACTCCAGCGATTTCTGGGGTTTGCGATTATAGTCAGGTGGCGGTGCCCCTCATCCAACTCACCTCACCTATGACCCCTTTTCACTGGGACCCTGAAGCTGACTCAGCCTTCTCAGAGCTGAAGAGGTATTTCACGTCTGCTCCCATCCTGGTCCAACCAGACCCCTCTTGTCAATTCATTGTGGAGGTCGACACCTCCGACTCTGGGGTGGGAGTGGTCCTCTCCCAGCGTTCAGGCCCTGATCAGAAACTTCATCCCTGTGCCTTCTTTTCTTGCCGGCTGTCCCTCGCTGAACAAAATTACGATGTAGGGAGCCGGGAATTACTGGCGGTCAAACTTGCTTTGGAGGGAGTCAAGGCACTGGCTGGAGTAAGTGGAACATCTGTTTATCATCTGGACCGATCACAAGAACCTTGAATACATCCAAATGCCTGAATTCCCGCCAAGCCCGTTGGGCATTATTTTTTGGCTGGTTCAGGTTTACACTCACCTATCATCCGAGGTCCAAGAACGGGAAGCTCAATGCTCTCTCCTGTCAATACATTTCCGAGGAGGGCCTTCCCAACCCCAAGACCATCCTTCCACCATCCTGTGTGGTGGCTGCCCTCACATGGGAGATCAAGGCCATAGTCAAAGAGGCCCCATGGGCCCAACCTGACCCAGGCAACGGACCTCCAATTGCCTATTTGTGCCCCATTCCATTCGATCTCTGGTTCTCCAGTGGGGGCACACATCTTGTTTTGCTTGCCATCCCGGGATTGATCAGATGCTGACCCTTCTGAAGAAGCACTTCTGGTGGCCCTCCATGGACATTGATACCCGTTCCTTTGTCTCTGCCTGTTCTGTTTGTGTCCGTGGAAAAGCCTCCCACCGACCACCTACTGGATTGCTTCATCCCCTACCTGTTCCTAGCCGTCGTTTGGTGTCACATAGAACTGGATTTTGCTATGGGACTACCCCTTTCACATGGTAACACGGCCGTACTCACCGTGGTGGACCGCTTCTCCAAAGCTGTGCACTTCATAGCCCTTCCCAAACTTCCTACAGCTTGGGAAACAGCCGACCTTCTCGTCCATCAAGTCTTCCGCCTTCACAGGATTCCTTCGGACATTATTTTTGACCGGGGTCCCCAATTCATCTCTCAACTTTGGAGATCTTTTTGTCAAGCCCTTGGTGCCTCAGTAAGTTTGTTGTCCAGCTTTCATCTGCTGACGAATGGTCGAACAAAATGGGCTAATCAGGATTTGGAAGCAGCACTGCGCTGCATAACAGCCAACAACCTGTCATCCTGGAGCACCCATCTCGCTTGGGTGGAGTATGCCTACAACTCCCTGGTCAGCATCATTCCTGTGCCTTCTGTTCAGGCCCATCTCTGCTGGTGCCACAAGATCTGGAAGGATGCACTTGCGGCCCTGCTCCACTCAGCCAACCACAACCGGAGGATTGCCGATCACCATCTGATTCCTGCACCTGATTATCGTCCTGGGCAGAAGGTTTGGCTCTCTTCTAAAGACATCCCCCTCAAGAATGAGCCCAAGAAACTCGCCCCTTGCTTCCTGAGATATTTCGAGATTGAGAGTATTATCAACCCCACAGCGGTCCAACTCAAACTGCCTAGATCTATGCACATCCATCCTACGTTCCACGTTTCCCAATTGAAGCCAGTATCTGTCAGCCCTTTATGCCCTCCGGCCGAACCCCCTCCACCCGGATCATTGACGACCACTCATCGTAGACCGTCCAGCAATTACTGGATGTGCGCTGCCAAGGCAGTGTCTTCCAGTACCTAGTCAACTGGGAAGGATACTGCCCGGAGGAACGTTCCTGGATTCCCCGTTCCTTCATTTTGGACCCTTCCCTCATCCTTGATTTCCATTGGGACCATCCGGACAAGCCTGGTGAATCGCGATTGTCCCGATTGTTAATCCCCTATTTTGCCCCTAATCTCCTTCGATTATGCCTTGATTCTAATCGTTGATTTCCCATTTACTGCTAATTTGCTTGATGACAGCACACCTGGTCTCCACCAAGAACTGCAGTATAAGAACCCTGGCATCACAACCACCGGTTGTCAGTGGTCGTTGGTCTATTCCTGTGTGATAACTTTGTTTCCCGACTACTTAGAACCATTAGTTCTAGGTTCAGCTCCAGTTTCAAGATATTCCATGAAAAATCCGTCTCCATGTCAAGACTCCATATCAGAGTTTCGTGTCAAGATTCCTCCTGTTTGCTGTTCAACGTTCACGTCTACGCCAGCACCCCCAACTCAATCTCCATGTCTGTGTCCTGCACTTGGGTTTTCCTCAGTCGCTCCATGCAACACTAGCCTCTGTAGTATCCAGGACATTTACAAGGAGTGGTACCTCAAAAAGGTGACATCCATCATTAAGAATCCCCAACAGCCTTCTTCTCATTGTTACCATCAGGGAGGAGGTACAAGAGCCTGAAGTCACACACTCACTGATTCAGGAACAGCTTCTTCCCCTCCGCCATCAGAAAGGAGGTACAAGAGCCTGAAGGCACACACTCAGCGATTCAGGAACAGCTTCTTCCCCTCCGCCATCAGGGAGGAGGTACAGGAGCCTGAAGGCATACACTCAGCGATTCAGGAACAGCTTCTTCCCCTCCGCCATCAGGGAGGAGGTACAGGAGCCTGAAGGCACACACTCAGCGATTCAGGAACAGCTTCTTCCCCTCCGCCATCAGGGAGGAGGTACAGGAGCCTGAAGGCATACACTCAGCGATTCAGGAACAGCTAAAGTCTTCATTGTTACTGTAGTGCAGCCACTCCTTGGGCAGGCAGGGATTCATTCTGAGAGCTTGAAGGGAAAGGAAATTCAACTCGTTTCTCTTGAGTGCAAGAGGACAATAACTGATCACAGCAATAATGGCCTGAAAACCAGGGAAATGTCATGTTTTATTAAAGATGCTGAAGGCAGAAATAAATCATTTCTGACATGAGCAATATAATAAGGATTGTGTGCATCCAACAGATTGTGTGTTGATTTTTAAGTCTTTCAAATTTATCAAAGGGCATTATTAATATACATTACATGGAAAGATCTTGTAATCTGCCCGTCGGTGCGGGCAGCGGAGCGGGAGTAAGGAGTGCTTGAGGTCGACAGACGACTGGAGATCGGAGGATCAGCCGTTGTAGGTAGGCCGAGACCCTCGGACCTACCTGGAGAGTACCTGAGGAGGAAGGTAAAACTGCGCAGGCGCGGGTGACGTCAGCGGCGAGCGCGGGGTTTAAAAAGAGGTCCACTTTCAGGAGCGAGCAGTGTCAGTGCGGGCAGCGAAGTGTGCAGGAACAGAGTGCTGGGCTTTGGCTCAGCGGGCTTCGGCGCAAGGGGACTTCGGTGAGAGGAAATCAGTGAGCCTGAGTACGTGCTTGCTGAGGTAAAAAGGTAAGGTCAGTAGGTACTTTTTTCATTTATTCTGACTAATCTGGGATCAGGTAATGGGGGTGACAGTCAGAGCAGTGGTGTGCTCCGTATGCAGTATGTGGGAGGTCAGGGTCAACACAGTTGTTCCTGATGACCACACCTTCAATAGGTGCATCCAGCTGCAGCTCCTATCAGACCAAGTTAGGGAATTGGGGCAGGAGCTGGATGAACTACGGATCATTCGGGAGGCAGAGGCAGAGATAGATAAGAGTTATCGGGAGTTAGTCACACCGAAAAGACAGGAAGTAGACAAATGGGTGACAGTCAAGAGAGGCAGGGGGAGCAGACAGAGAGAGCAGAGCACCCCTGTGGCCGTTCCCATCAACAATAAGTATACCGTTTTGGATACTGTTGGTGGGGATGACCTACCAGGAACAAGTTGCAGTGGTTCTGTCTCTGGCACTGAGGTTGGACCCTCGACTAGGAAGGGGAGGAGGGAAGAGAAGAGAGCGGTAGTGATAGGGGATTCTATAGTCAGGGGGGCGGATAGGAGATTTTGTGGGGAAGATCGGGAGTCTCAGATGGTATGTTGCTTCCCTGGTGCCGGGGTCCGAGACATCTCAGATCGGGTGCAGGTTATTCTCGAGGGGGAGGGCAAGACCAGATGTTGTGGTCCATGTAGGGACCAACCACGTGGGTAGGATGAGTGAGGGGGTCCTGCGTAGGGAGTTCAGGGAGTTAGGTGCGAAGCTGAAGAGCAGGACCTCCAGGGTAACAATCTCAGGATTGCTACCTGTGCCACGTGCGAGTGAGGCAAGGAACAGAAAGATTATACAGATTAATACGTGGCTGAGAGGATGGTGCAGGAGGGAGGGCTTCAGGTTTGTAGATAATTGGGCTTTGTTCCAGGGAAGGTGGGATCTGTTCCGAAGGGACGGTTTACACCTGAACTGGAGCGGTACTAACATTCTTGAAGGGAAGTTTGCTAGTGCTTCTTGGGGGTGGTTAAAACTAAATTTGCAGGGGGCGGGGATCCAGAATGAGAGAGAGGAAAGCGAGATGAAGAATAAAGGACAGGTGGGGACTACACGGTTCCAGAATATTAAGTGTGTAGTAGAGAAAGGAGAGGCGGAACAAGAGATAAGGAGGACACATGTACAGAGAGATGGTCTGACGGAACATGGAGTTAAATGTGCAGAAAAATTAGGTAAATTTAGGAAGGACAACAAAATTCTAGGGGCGTATAGCCTGATGGGAGTTCGGGGAGCTGGGTTAAGCACAATAGGCAGAGATTCAAACAGAGAGAGGAGAAATGGGCTAAAAATTCTATATCTGAATGCACGAAGTGTCAGAAATAAGGCGGATGAGCTTGAAGCTCAGGTGCGAATGGGTAACTATGATGTTGTTGGGATAATGGAGACATGGCTGCAGGGAGATCAGACCTGGGAAATGAATGTACAAGGGTAAACGTGCTATCGTAGGGACAGAAACGTGGGCAGAGGGGGTGGGGTGGCCCTGTTGGTGAGGAATAAGATTCAGTCCTTTGCAAGGGGGGACATAGGATCAGGAGAAGTGGAGTCTGTGTGAATAGAATTGAGGAACAGTAAGGGCAAAAGGACCCTAATATGTGTTGTCTATAGGCCACCAAACAGTAGCATGGATATTGGGTGCAAGTTGAATAGGGAGTTAACATTGGCATGTGGCAAAGGTAATGTCGCAGTAGTTATGGGGGATTTCAAAGTGCAGGCGAACTGGGAGAATCAGGTTGGTGCTGGACCCCAGGATAGGGAGTTTGTAGAGTGCCTACGGGATGCATTCTTGGAACAGCTTGTACGAGAGCCGACCAGGGACAAGACTATTCTGGATTTAGTGTTATGTAATGAACAGGATTTGATAAGCGATCTTGAAGAAAAGGAGCCATTAGGAAGTAGTGATCATAATATGATAAATTTTTATCTGCAATTTGAGAAGGATAAGGGCAGATCGGAGGTGTCAGTTTTGCAGTTGAACAAAGGAGACTATGGAGCCATGAGGGAGGAGCTGGCCAAAGTTAACTGGACGGATATCCTAGCAGAAAAGACAGTGGAACAGCAATGGCAGGTATTCTTGGGAATAATGCACAAGGTGCAAAATCAGTTCATCCCCCGGAGAAGGAAGGATTCAAAGGGGGGAAAGGGGCCACAGTGGTTGACAAAGGAAGTCAGAGATTACATAGCATTAAAAAAAAGGAAGTATGACAGAGCTAAGGTGAGTGGGAGGACAGATGATTGGGAAATTTTTAAGGAACAACAGAACTTAACTAAAAAGGCAATACGGGGAGAAAAAATGAGGTACAAACGCAAGCTAGCCAGGAATATAAAGGAGGATAGCAAAAGCTTTTTTAGGTATGTGAAGAGAAAGAAGATAGTTAAGAACAATGTTGGGCCCTTGAAGAATGAATTGGGTGAAATTGTTATGGGAAACAGAGAAATGGCAGAAGAATTTAATAAGTACTTTAGATCTGTCTTCACTAAGGAAGACACAAGCAATCTCCCAGATGTATGGATGGGCCAAGGACGTAGGGTAACAGAGGAAATGAAACAGATTGACATTAAGAAGTGTTATGACCTCGGCCCCCTCCTTTGTGAGAATCGCAAGAGCCCTAGTCAAGGGGGGGGGGTCCACTGACCCAAGAGAGAAAGAGACGTGCTGAATAGACACAGGAAATGGGAGAGAGAGAGAGACGTGCGGAAAACCACGTTCTCCCGAGAAGCAGAATAAAGGCGACCTTGACTATTGTCTCATGGAGACCACGTGAAAAGCCCTCGGGCAAAGTGGGCTGGTTGAGAGAAAGATCGCATCACCTGCAACCTGATTGACACCTGCGATCCCGTGAAGAAGTATAAAGGAGGGTCTGAGGGGGGGACAACCCTCAGACGCACCAAGGAGACACCAAGGAAGCATGATACTGATTCCCGTGGGAGCGGGAAGCCATTTTGAAGGAAGCCACGTGCGTTAGATTCCAAATTTTGAATCTGTGGCTAGAACCAACGGAAGACTGCTTTTAACTAACAACAGGGAAGCCTGCTCCCCTGATTCCAAGGATTTGCTCTGCAAAGACAACGGGCAAGTGTTTATCCTTTCTAAACCATCTCTCTCTCTCTACAACGTGAAAACCCCAGCGGTTCCCAAAAGGGAAAAGCCTGCAAACTTCCGAGTGACTCTTTATATTTCAATTGGACTCAGTATTACCCCTAGACAACTATAGAGCTTATTTCTGATTGATTATTGTTACACCGGTGTTTTGGATTGAGTTTTGACGATGTATATGATCTGAATGTTTTGTATTAACCATACGTTTGTGCCCTTTTTGAATAAAACGTTTGAAAATAGTAGCATCCGACTCAGCTGATCCCGCTATCTTTGCTGGTAAGTTACCTGGTTACAGGGTTACGTAACAGAAGGAAACGGTGATGAGCAGACTGATGTGACTGAAGGCTGACAAATCCCCAGGTCCAGATGGTCTGCATCCTAGGGTACTAAAGGAGGTGGCCCTGGAAATTGCGGATGCATTGGTAATCATTTTCCAATGTTCCTTAGATTCAGGATCAGTTCCTGAGGATTGGAGAATGGCTAATGTTATCCCACTTTTTAAGAAAGGAGGGAGGGAGAAAACAGAGAACTATCAACCTGTCAGCCTAACATCAGTAGTGGGGAAGATGCTGGAGTCCATTATTAAAGATGAAATAGTGGCATATCTAGATAGCAGTGATAGGATTGGGCCGAGCCAGCATGGATTTACCAAGGGTAAATCATGCTTGACTAATGGAGTTTTTCGAGGATGTAACCAGGAAGTTAGACAAGGGAGATCCAGTGGATGTAGTGTACCTCGATTTTCAGAAGGCATTTGATAAGGTCCCACATAGGAGATTGGTGGGTAAAATCAGAGCTCATGGCATTGGGGGGAAGACATTGACCTGGATAGAAAACTGGTTGGCAGATAGAAAGCAAAGGGTAGCGGTGAATGGGTGTTTCTTGGAATGGCAGGTGGTGACTGGTGGGGTGCCACAGAGCTCGGTATTGGGACCACAGCTGTTTACGATTTACGTCAACGATTTAGATGAAGGCATTGAGAATAACATCAGCAAGTTTGCTGATGATACTAAGCTGGATGGCAGTGTGACATGTGATGAGGATGTTAGGAGAATTCAGGGTGACTTGGATAGGCTGGGTGAGTGGGCAGATACTTGGCAGATGACGTTTAATGTGAATAAGTGTGAGGTTATCCACTTTGGGAGTAAGAACAGGAAAGCAGATTATTATCTGAACGGTGTAAAGTTAGGTAAGGGAGAAATACAAAGAGATCTAGGAGTCCTTGTTCATCAGTCACTGAAGGTGAATGAGCAAGTGCAGCAGGCAGTGAAGAAGGCTAATGGAATGTTGGCCTTTATTACAAAGGGAATTGAGTACAAGAGCAAGGAAATCCTCTTGCATTTGTACAGGGCCCTGGTGAGACCACACCTGGAGTATTGTGTACAGTTTTGGTCTCCAGGCTTAAGGAAGGACATCCTGGCTGTAGAGGAAGTGCAGCGTAGATTCACGAGGTTAATTCCTGGGATGTCCGGACTGTCTTACGCAGAGAGGTTAGAGAGACTGGGCTTGTACACGCTGGAATTAAGGAGATTTAGAGGGGATCTGATTGAAACATATAAGATTATTAAGGGATTGGACAAGATAGAGGCAGGAAATATGTTCCAGATGCTGGAAGAGTCCAGTACCAGAGGGCATGGTTTGAGAATAAGGGGTAGGTCATTTAGGACAGAGTTAAGGAAAAACTTCTTCTCCCAGAGAGTTGTGGGAGTCTGGAATGCACTGCCTCGGAAGGCAGTGGAGGCCAATTCTCTGGATGCTTTCAAGAAGGAGCTAGATAGGTATCTTATGGATGGGGGAAACAAGGGATATGGGGACAAGGCAGGAACTGGGTATTGATAGTAGATGATCAGCCATGATCTCAAAATGGCTGTGCAGGCTCGAAGGGCCGAATGGTCTACTTCTGCACCTATTGTCTATTGGCTATTGTCTTCACTTTCATCAGGAATTTAATTGGTTAATTTTTGCACATTTTAAAATTTTATTTGATATATTTCAGAGTGAAGGTATCTGCCACCATCAATCAGAAATTGTTGTGGGTCATGTTTTGCCTACGGACAGCTTGTGAGAAAAGATGTAATTTGTGATGCTATTTTTGAGAGAAGCAAAGGATTTTGTTGATGTAAAGAAACAGCTATAAGAATTACATCAAAAAAATCAAAATAATCTGTATCCTTTCAGCAGAACAACTATGGATTTGGTAAAGTGGATTGTTTGGTGTGAAGTCATTGAGTGACTGACACAATTTCCCCAAAGTCGACTGAAATGTAACAAAAGATCATGAACATGGAAATTACCGTCAGCTCACATCAGGTCTCCATGATATTCTGCACTTGCTACAAGCATCACATTGGAGGTCGTGTCTCCTATTCCTCTACAAAATGAATAAATAAGTTTAATAACCTGCCAATAACAGTACTCAACTCTAAACCTTCATCAAAGTCCTTGCACATTAACTTTATTTTGGTGCAAGAAAATTAATCCATAAGCTTCATGTAACCATATAACCATATAACAATCACAGCACGGAAAACAGGCCATTCCGGCCCTCCTAGTCCGTGCCGAACTCTTAATCTCACCTAGTCCCACCTACCCGCACTCAGCCCATAACCCTCCACTCCTTTCCTGTCCATATACCTATCCAATTTTACCTTAAATGACACAACTGAACTGGCCTCTACTACTTCTACAGGAAGCTCATTCCACACAGCTATCACTCTCTGAGTAAAGAAATATACTTAGATGCTTTTAAAAAATATTTAATTGATGAAACTGACAACATAACTAAATAACAATTTCTATGCCCTGAAACATGCAGTACTGTTGGAGGGAGAGGTATACACTCAGTAGCCACAGGAGTGGAACCCAGTGTGACCTTCTGCTGTAGCCCATCCACTTCAAGGGTCGATGTGCTATGCATACAGAGACACCCTTTTGCACACCACTGTTGTAACTTCATTGAATTGAATTGACTTTATTTCTTATATCCTTCACATACATGAGGAGTAAAAATCTTTATGTTACGTCTCCGTCTAAATGTGCCATGTGCAATCATAGTCATTTATAATAATTTATAATAAATAGAACAGTCAATGTAACATAGAAATATACTCAGATCAATGTGAGTTAATCAGTCTGATGGCCTGGTGGAAGAAGCTGTCTCAGAGCCTGTTGGTCCTGGCTTTTATGCTGTGGTACTGTTTCCCGAATGATAGCAGCTGGAATAGATTGTGATTAGGGTGACTCGGGTTCCCAATGATCCTTCAGGATTTTTTACCACATCTGTCTTTGTAAATGTCCTGAATCATGGGAAGTTTACAACTATAGATACGCTGGGCTGTCCGCACCACTCTCTGCAGAGTCCGCAATTATGGAAGGTACAGTTCCCATACCAGGCACAGTCAGGATGCTCTCAGTTGTGACCCTGTAGAAAGGTCTTAGGATACGGGGACCCATACCAAACTTACTCAACCGTCTGAGGTGAAAGAGGCACCATTGTGCCTTTTCACCACACGGCTGGTGTACAGACCACGAGGTCCTCGGTGATGTTGTCCTCTCAACTCCAGCTCCATTGACATCGATAAGGATTAGCCCATCTCCATTCCTCCTGTTATCCACAACCAGCCCCTTTGTTTTTGCAACATTGAGGGAGAGGTTGTTTTCTTGACACCATTGTGTCCGAGAAATGACTTATTCCCTGTAGGCCATCTCGTTATTGTTTGAGATAAGGCCAATCAATGTAGTGTCATCAGCAAATTTAATTAGCAGATTAGAACCGTGGATGGTGACACAGTCATGGGCATACAGGGATTAAAGGAGGGGGCCCAGTACACAGCCCTGAGGGACTCCTGTATTGAGAGTCAGAAGGTTGGAAGTGAGGGAGCCCACTCTTACCACCTGCTGGCGATCTGACAGGAAGTCCAGGATCCAGCTGCACAAGGAAGGGTCAAAGCCAAGTTTCCTTGAGCTTCCTGTCGAGCCTGGAATGCTGGGTCTCAGCCCGAAACGTTGACTGCTCATTTCAACGGATGCTGCCCGACCTGCTGAGTTCATCCAGCTTGTTTGTACATGTTGAATGCTGAACTGTAGTCCAAGAACAGCATGAGCATCCCTCTTACCCAGATGTGTAAGGACGGTGTGCAGAGCTGGGGCTATTGCGTCGTCTGTTGATCAGTTGTGTCGGTAGGTGAATGGTAGGGCGTCCAGTCTGGGTGGTAGCAAGCTGCAGATGTAGTCCTTGACCAGCATCTCAAAGCATTTGCTTATTGTTGAAGTGAATGCAACAGGATGCCAGTCATTCAGGCATGTTCCAGAGAGTAACTCAAATAATGTATGGTTATTTCAGTTACTATCACCTTCCTGTCAGCTTGAACCAACCTGGCCATTCCCTTCTGACTTCTATCATTAACAAGGTGTTTACACACTCAGAACTGCAGCTCACTGGATATTTTTTGTTTTTCGCACCATACTCTGAGACTGTTAAGTGTGAAAATCCCAGAAGATCAGTAGCTTCTGAGGTACTCAAACCACCCCATCTGGCACCAACAGTCATTCCACAGTCAAAGTCACTCAGATCATGTTTCTTCCCCAGTCTGATGTCTGATCTGAACAACAACCAAACATCGTGATCATGTCTGCATGCTTTTATGGACCGAATTGCTTCCACACTTAGAGCTAGAAGGGGCCACGAGAAGGCCTTGGTGAGCAGGATTAAGGAAAACCCTAAGGCAGGCTAAAAGTATCTGAAGAACAAGAGGATAAGCCGTGTGAGAACAGGACCAATCAGGTGCGACAGTGGAAATATATGCGTGGAGTTGGAGGAGGTAGTGCAGGTACTTAATGAATACTTTGCTTCAGTATTCACCTGTGAAAAGGACCTTGGCAATTGTGGGGATGACTTACAACAGACTGAAATGCTTGAGTCTATAGACATTAAGAAAGATCATGTGCTGGAGCTGTTGAAAGGTATAAAGTTAGATAAATCTCTGGGACCAGACGAAGTAAGTGTGAGGTGGTTCATTTCAGTATGTCAAATTTGAAGGCAGAATATAATATTAATGGTAAATCTTAGTTAGACCCCAGTTGGAGTACTGTGTTCAGTTCTGGTCATATCACTACAGAAAGGATGTGGATACTATAGAGGGAGTGCAGAGGAGATTTACAAGGGTGTTGCCTGGATTGGGGAACATGCCTTATGAAAATAGGTTGAATGAACTTGGCCGTTTCTCCTTGGAGCGACAGAGGATGAGAGCTCTGGGCTAATGTTCACTGGAATTCAGATGAATGAAGGATGACCTCATTGAATGGTGAAAGGCCTTGATAGAATTGATGTGGAGAGGACATTTCCTATTGGCCTGTAAGTTTGACGTCAGTGGTGGGTAAATTAGTGGAAAGTATTCTTAGAGATGGTATATATAATTATCGGGATAGACAGGGTCTGATTAGGAACAGTCAACATGGATTTGTGCGTGGAAGGTCATGTTTGACAAATCTTATTGAATTTTTGGAAGAGGTTACTAGGAAAGTTGACGAGGGTAAAGCAGTGGATGTTGTCTATATGGACTTCAGTAAGGCCTTTGACAAGGTTCCACACGGAAGGTTAGTTAGGAAGGTTCAATCATTAGGTATTAATATTGAAGTAGTAAAATGGATTCAACAGTGGCTGGATGGGAGATGCCAGAGCGTAGTGGTGGATAACTGTTTGTCAGGTTGGAGGCCGGTGACTAGTGGTGTGCCTCAGGGATCTGTACTGGGTCCAATGTTGTTTGTCACATACATTAATGATCTGGATGATGGGGTGGTAAATTGGATTAGTAAGTATGCAGATGATACTAAGATAGGTAGCATTGTGAATAATGAAGCAGGTTTTTAAAGCTTGCAGAGAGATTTAGGCCAGTTAGAAGAGTGGGCTGAAAGATGGTAGATGGAGTTTAATGCTGATAAGTGTGAGGTGCTACATTTTGGTAGGACTAATCAAAATAGGACATACATGGTAAATGGTAGAGCATTGAAGAATGCAGTAGAACAGAGTGATCTAGGAATAATGGTGCATAGTTCCCTGAAGGTGGAATCTCATGTGGATAGAGTGGTGAAGAAAGCTTTTGGTATGCTGGCCTTTATAAATCGGAGCATTGAGTATAGGAGTTGGGATGTAATGTTAAAATTGTACAAGGCATTGGTGAGGCCAAATTTGGAGTATTGTGTACAGTTTTGGTCACCGAATTATAGGAAAGATGTCAACAAAATAGAGAGTACAGAGGAGATTTACTAGAATGTTAACTGGGTTTCAGCACCTAAGTTACAGAGAAAGGTTGAACAAGTTAGATCTTTATTCTTTGGAGCATAGAAGGTTGAGGGGGGACTTGATAGAGGTATTTAAAATTACGAGGGGGATAGATAGAGTTTACGTGGATAGGCTTTTTCCATTGAGAGTAGGGGAGATTCAAACAAGAGGACATGAGATGAGAGTTATGGGGCAAAAGTTTAGGGGTAACACGACGGGGAACTGCTTTACTCAGAGAGTGGTAGCTGTGTGGAATGAGCTTCCAGTAGAAGTGGTAGAAGTGGGTTCGATTTTGTCATTTAAAAAAAATTGTATATATGTATACGGACAGGAAAGGAATGGAGGGTTATGGGCTGAGTGCAGGTCAGTGGGACTAGGTGAGAGTAAGCGTTCAGCACCGACTAGAAGAGCCAAGATGGCCTGTTTCCGTGCTGTAATTGTTATATGCTATATGGTTATAGTGGGAGAGTCTATGACCAGAGGATACAGCCTTAGAATAGAGGGGTGTCCTTTTGGAACGGAGGTGAGGAGAAATTTCTTTAGCCAGAGAGTGGTGAATCTGTGGAATTATTTGCCACAGGCACCTCTGGAGGCCATGACTTTATGTATATTTAAGGCTATATTTATATTTGGTAGGTTTTAGATTAGTCAGGCGTGAAGGGATATGGGGAAAAGGCAGGAGATTGGGGCTGAAAGTGAAATGGATGAGCCATGATGAAATGGTGGAGCAGACTCGATGGGCCAAATGGCTTAATCCTGGTATAATATTTAAGAATAGATTAGATGGGATGAATGGAAGAATAAATAGAGGGTTATGGGCTGTGTAGGAGGGAACAGTTAGATTGATCGTGGAGTAGGTTTGTACAGGCCAGCACAGCTTTGTGGGCTGAAGGGCCAGTACTGTGTCTTTAGTCCTTAAGCTTCATCAGTTAACAGTGTGAATTGGCAGCTCTGATCTGCTGGCAGTAAACTTGTTCTGGACATCAGGGTAGGTTGGCAGGGGTGGCTGTCATGCAGCGAAGAGCAAATAATCTCTTTGTTCTGACTGCACTGTTTGGTTGGTACCTGCCTAAGGAAGGTCTATAAATTTCTAATCGTAACTCAGGTACAGAATCAGATTTATTTACCACAGGGACAGTCCTGTGCAAAATTCTTAGACACAGATATATAGCAAGGTTGCTTAAGTCCATTGCACAGTACTGTAGTAATTTTATGTTTTGCACTGTACTGCTGCCATGAAAAAATCGAATTTCAGGTCATATGTGAGTGATGATAAACCTGATTCTGATATGGGTCTCTATTGTGGACTGAGAGTGGGAAGTGGGCAGGGAGAGGGAAATTATGGTAGGGAAAAGGGGAAGGGAGAGGGGAGGGAGTGGGAAGCACCAGAGAGACATTCTGTAATAATCAATAAACTAATTGTTTGAAATCAAATGGCCTTCCTGGTGTCTCAGGGCTGGCTATGCCTGTACCCGTGTCCCCCCACCCCCAGCACTCCTTCTCTGCCACTTGTCCCACACCCCTCCTGTGGCATTCCACCCTCACCATTCTCAACATCCTTTGCTCCTGCCAGTTTTACAAGCTCACTCTCCGCTCCATGTTGACAAATATCGTACAATCTTAGTTACCCTAGCTCTTTATATATGCCTAAGATTTTTGCACAGTACTCTAGATCGAAACACAGAGTGAAATAGATATTTGTGCTAATTCGCTGTTGTGGCTTTCTCACATGGTATTTTCCATTTTGTGGTGTTTGTGTTATTCTGCTGACTTACTATGTTTGCGTCAAAATGCCAGGTGACACTCGCGGGCTGCCCCCAGCACACCCCTGGGAAGAGAAGCAAACAAAAGAGAATCAATTATTTATGCGCTAAATCACATGAGTACTAAATTACGTATCAGAAAACCCAAACGGCTGATTGTTGGCTACAGGAGGAGGAAACCTGAGGTTCATGAACCAGCTTCATCAGGGGATCAGAGGAGGAGAGGGTTGGTAACTTTAAATTCTTTGGTGATATCATTTCAAAGGATCTGTCCTGGGTCAGCCACAAGTGCTATTACAAAGAAAGCCTTTACTTTCTTGGAAGTTCGTGTAGATCTGATATATCATCTAAAACTTTGACAAATTTCTAAAGATGCACAGTGGAGTAAATCCTGACTGATTGCATCACACCCTACAATAAACAGTTCCTCATTTTAAAACTTCCTACAATTTTCCTCCAACTTGCCATACCCTCCCATTGTATTCTAGTGGACATTCTTTGATTATTTATAAGAAAAATCACACACTTTTAAGGGTTAGAGATCTTGATCCCAACCAGGGCTTCGGACTAGGTCTTATCAACATCCCTTCTGCCCAAAGTTCAAAGTTCCAAGTAAATTTATTATCAAACTAGATATATGTCACCAAAACTTATCCTGACATTCATTTTCTTTCAGTAGAACAAAGAAGTGCAAGAGAATCAATGAAAAACTACACAGAAACAAAGACTGACAAACAACTGATGTGCAAAAGAAGACAAACTGTGCAAATACAAAACAAACAGACAAATAAATAAATACTGTAGATAATACTGTGAAGTCGCTGAACGTGAGTCCATTAGCTGATTTCCATCATCAGTTCAGAGTAGAAGTGAGTGAAGTTATCTATGCTGGTTCAGGAGCCTGATGGTTGAGGGGCAATAACTTTTCCAGGAGCTGGTAGTACGGGATCAAAGGCTCCTGTACTTCCTTCCCAGTAGCAGCATAGTCCGAATGGTAGGGGCCTTTGATACTTGATGCTGCTTTCTCGTGGCCGTGTCCCTGCAGATGTGCTCAATGGTGTGGATGGTTTTCCCTTTGAGAAACTGAGCTATATGCACCATTTTTGTAGGCTCATGATGCAAACACCACATCTTCATTTCCTTCATCAACCACTGCCTTTTACAATCTGATACAGACAGCTGAATTTTGTTACATCCAGATTAGGATCCAGTTTCCAGCTGTGACAATAGACCTTTGATATCACTGTGTTTTACCAGAACAGCAGCAGATATTTAGCCAAGGTTGGTCTACAGACAATTTTTCATGCAAATGATAAATGTTGTATGGATTATCCAAAGCAATTCCAACTTTTCTTTGGATTTAAATTTTGATTGAAATTTGTTCACATAACCGTTGATTGTGGAAGGATTTGTCCAAGCTACAGACATGGATTAATGTTGTTCATCCAATTCAAAAAACTTTAGATCCATTGGAAGAGATTTACATTTCATCACAACTAATCTTCATTGTACCTAAAGTACATTTTTTATTACTTTTGATTCAGAGGATAAAATTATTTACATTGTTCATTTAAATTCTGAGTTTACTGAATGCAGTTCTACTCATTAAGGACTGTATTGAATTAAATTAAATATATTGAAGAGCATTGAGTGAAATACCCACACTCAAATTTATTAAATTATATCACTAAAATGAAACCTAGGACTAAACTTCTTCCCCATCTTCTCCTCTCCCCATTCTTATTGTGGCTTCTCCTCGAATTAACATTGGTTTCGTTAGTACTGTGCGAGTGACTAAAGATAAAACATTTTGAAGTGGAATAATAAACTAAAGGAACAGTCATTCAGTCCTGGCCTTATGGATTGTATGGAAATCTGCAAAAGGGTTTCTCAGTCTGTGTATAGTTGTCCAGTTTAGAGAAAGCAATATTGCACATGCTAGATATTCAGTCAAAAGCATTACAAGTAAATGTTTGCTTCATCTGGAAGGAGTTAACCCCTTTTCACTCTTGCAGAAGAGAAAGATCTTTTATTACTTGAGTGGCAGTGAAAGTAATCATTCATTGGTAAATCTGGGGAAAACAATGTGCCATATTAATTCTTGTTGCCCGACAGAAAAGGTCATATTCGTCTCAAATGAGATATTTTTAAAAGCCTGCACCTGTCAACATTATAAATGTGTAATTGTCTTAGTCATCTGGGTGAAGAGAAGTTGTTCTCTTGCTGGGATTATTCATTATTCTCTCACTTGGATTATTCATCATAGTTCTCTCTCTGGATTTATTCATTACAGTTCTCTCACGGGATTATTCATTACAGTTCTCTCACAGGATTATTCATCGCAGTTTTCTCACGGGATTATTCATTACAGTTCTCTCACAGGATTATTCATTGCAGTTCTCTCACGGGATTATTCATCGCAATTCTCTCACAGGATTATTCATCGCAGTTCTCTCGCGGGATTATTCATTACAGTTCTCTCACAGGATTATTCATCGCAGTTCTCTCACAGGATTATTCATCGCAGTTCTCTCTCTGGATTTATTCATTACAGTTCTCTTGCGGGATTATTCATTACAGTTCTCTCACAGGATTATTCATTACAGTACTCTCACGGGATTATTCATTACAGTTCTCTCACAGGATTATTCATTACAGTTCTCTCACAGGATTATTCATCGCAGTTCTCTCTCTGGATTTATTCATTGCAGTTCACTTGCGGGATTATTCATTACAGTTCTCTCACAGGATTATTCATTACAGTTCTCTCACAGGATTATTCATCGCAGTTCTCTCTCTGGATTTATTCATTGCAGTTCACTTGCGGGATTATTCATTACAGTTCTCTCACAGGATTATTCATTGCAGTTCTCTCACAGGATTATTCATCGCAGTTCTCTCTCTGGATTTATTCATTGCAGTTCACTTGCGGGATTATTCATCGCAGTTCTCTCGTGGGATTATTCATTACAGTTCTCTCGTAGGGTTATTCATTACAGTTCTCTCACGGGATTATTCATCGCAGTTCTCTCGCCGGATTAGTTATTGCAGTTCTCTCACGGGATTATTCATCGCAGTTCTCTCGCGGGATTATCCATCGCAGTTCTCTCACGGGATTATTCATCGCAGTTCTCTCGTGGGATTATTCATCACAGTTCGCTCGCGGGATTATTCATCGCAGTTCTCTCGTGGGATTATTCATTGCAGTTCTCTCGCGGGATTGTTCATCACAGTTCTCTCGTGGGATTGTTCATCACAGTTCGCTCGCGGGATTATTCATCGCAGTTCTCTCGTGGGATTATTCATCGCAGTTTTCTCACGGGATTATTCATTGCAGTTCTCTCGCGGGATTATTCATTACAGTTCTCTCACAAGATTATTCATCGCAGTTCTCTCGTAGGATTATTCATCGCAGTTCTCTCGTGGGATTATTCATCACAGTTCTCTCGTGTGATTATTCATCGCAATTCTCTCGCGGGATTATTCATCGCAGTTCTCTCTCTGGATTTATTCATTACAGTTCACTTGCGGGATTATTCATTACAGTTCTCTCACAGGATTATTCATTGCAGTTCTCTCACAGGATTATTCATCGCAGTTCTCTCTCTGGATTTATTCATTGCAGTTCACTTGCGGGATTATTCATTACAGTTCTCTCACGGGATTATTCATTACAGTTCTCTCGTAGGATTATTCATCGCAATTCTCTCGCGGGATTATTCATCGCAGTTCTCTCTCTGGATTTATTCATTGCAGTTCTCTCGCGGGATTATTCATTGCAGTTTTCTCACAGGATTATTCATTGCAGTTCTCTCGCGGGATTATTCATTACAGTTCTCTCACAAGATTATTCATCGCAGTTCTCTCGTAGGATTATTCATCACAGTTCTCTCGCGGGATTATTCATTGCAGTTCTCTCGCGGGATTATTCATTGCAGTTCTCTCGCGGGATTATTCATTGCAGTTTTCTCACGGGATTATTCATCGCAGTTCTCTCGTAGGATTATTCATCGCAATTCTCTCGCGGGATTATTCATCGCAGTTCTCTCGCGGGATTATTCATCGCAGTTCTCTCACAAGATTATTCATCGCAGTTCTCTCGTAGGATTATTCATCACAGTTCTCTCGCGGGATTATTCATTGCAGTTCTCTCGCGGGATTATTCATTGCAGTTCTCTCGCGGGATTATTCATTGCAGTTTTCTCACGGGATTATTCATCGCAGTTCTCTCGTAGGATTATTCATCGCAATTCTCTCGCGGGATTATTCATCGCAGTTCTCTCTCTGGATTTATTCATTACAGTTCTCTCGTAGGATTATTCATTGCAGTTCTCTCGCGGGATTATTCATTGCAGTTTTCTCACAGGATTATTCATTGCAGTTCTCTCGCGGGATTATTCATTACAGTTCTCTCACAAGATTATTCATCGCAGTTCTCTCGTAGGATTATTCATCACAGTTCTCTCGCGGGATTATTCATTGCAGTTCTCTCGCGGGATTATTCATCGCAGTTCTCTCGTAGGATTATTCATCGCAATTCTCTCGCGGGATTATTCATCGCAGTTCTCTCGTGGGATTATTCATCGCAGTTCTCTCACAAGATTATTCATCGCAATTCTCTCACGGGATTATTCATCGCAGTTCTCTCGTGGGATTATTCATTACGGTGTTTTATCCTTGAAAAGGACATTAAGCATAGCCGAAGGAGGAAACTTTCTGTACATTAATTTATTAGAATGGAGAAAGCTTTGCAGATCAACACACACAGAATATCAGAGGAGCCACAGTAATGTAGTGGTTGGTGTGATGCTATTGCAATTCATGGTATCAGATAGCCCGCCATCGAGGGCATATATACAGAACGGTACTGGGAAAGCGCCAGTAACATCATGAAGGATCCCACCCACCCTGCTCATGGACTCATTGTCCCAGGCCCTTCAGGGAGGAGGCTACATAGCTTCCATGACAGGACAATCAGACTTAAAAACAGCTACTTTCCCCAGGGAGTAAGGCAGGTCAACATCTCCACCCATTAACTCACCACTACCTTATGTACGGTCTAACATCACTATATCGACATACAGTACAAACAATCTATGTTTATAAGCTATCTTAGGTCTTTACATTCATTGTGTGTTTATCATTATTATTGATATTATTATCATGTTCTTAATCTTTTGTGGGTTTTGTTGTGTGCATGAGATCTGGAGTAATAGCTATTTTGTTCTATTTTACACTTATACACTGGAAATGAAATTAAACAATCTTGGTACTTGAATCTATAAGGAGTTTGTATATTCTCCCCATGACTGTCTTTTGGTTTATGCTCTGGAGTCCAAAGATGTGCAGGTTAGTTGGTTAATTGGTCAGTGTAAATTTTCCTGTGATTAAGTGGCTAGAGTTAAATAGGTGGGTTACTGAACTCCAAATAATAGCCAAGATGTGGGGTTGAGATTGCAAAGGGAGCTGGAAAAGGCATGTAATAAGAGTAATGTCACAATTGTAATGGGGGATTTCAATATGCAAGGGGATTGGGAAAATCAGATTGGTGTGGGATTGCAAGAAAGGAATTTGTTTACCCTACGAGATGGCTTTTTAGAGCAGCTTGTGCTTGATCCTACTCAGGGAAAGTCTATCTGAGATTGGGTGTTGTGTAATAACCCAGATCTTATTAGAGAGCTGAATGTAAAGGATCCCTGAGGAGGCTGTGATCATAATATGATTGAATTCATACTGCAATTTGAGAGGGAGAAGCATAAGTCACATGTATCAGTATCACAATGGAATAAAGGGAATTACAGAGGCAGGAGAGAGGAGCTTGCCCAGATGGATTGGAGGAGGATAGTGGTGGGGATGACAGCAGAACAGAGATGGCTGATGTTTCTGGGAAGTGTTTACAAGCTGCAAAATAGATATGTCCCACAGAAGTTGTTCCCAAATGCAGGGGTAGGCAGCCATGGCTGACAAGGGAAGTTAAGGACTGCATAAAAGCTAAGCAAATATAATGTAGCAAAAGTGAGTGAGAAGTTTGATGATAAGGAAGCTTTTAAGATCCAAAAAATGCAACTAAAAAGCTGTAAGAAGGGAAAATGAAATATGAGGGCAAACTAGCCAATAATATAAAGCAGAATGGCAATTTTTTTTTCAGTTATCTAAAGAGTAAAAAGGGGGTGAGAGCTGATATTGGACCATTGGAAAATGATGCTGGTGAGGTAGTAATGGGGGATAAAGAAATGGCAGATGAACACTCAAAGCTGCTACGCAGGTTGACTCTCTAGGTGTATAAGAGGTGTATAAGATGATGAGAGGCATTGATCATGTGGATAGTCAGAGGCTTTTTCCCAGGGCTGGAATGGCTAGCATGAGAGGGCTAGCTTTAAGGTGCTTGGAAGTAGGTACAGAGGAGATGTCAGGGGTAAGTTTTTTACTCAGAGAGTGGTCAGTGCATGGAATGGGCTGTCAGTGGCAGTGGTGGAGGCGGAAATGATAGGATCTTTTAAGAGACTCCTGGATTGATACATGGAGCTTAGAAAAAGAGAGGGTATGGGTAAGCCTAGGTAGTTCTAAGGTAAGGACATGACATGTGTCGGCACTGCTTTGTGGGCCGAAGGGCCTGTTTTGCGCTGTATGTTTTCTATGTTTCTAACAATGGGTACTTTGCATTAGAAGACACAAGAAGTGTGCCAGAGATCCATGAGTGTCAGGGAGCAGGAATTAGTGTCATTACAAAGGAAAAGTGCCAGGCAAACTGAAAGGTCTTAAGGTGGATAAGTCACCTGGACCAGATGGACTACATCCCAGAGTCCCAAGAGAGGTTGCTGAAGAGATAACGGATGCATTGGTCATGATCTTTCAAGAATTACTTGATTATGGCATAGTCCTCAAGAACTGGAAGAATGCAAAAAGAAAGGAACTTATAGGCCAGCTCGCCTAACCTCAGTGGTTGGGAAAGTGTTGGAGTCTATTATTGAGGATGAGGTTTCAAGATATTTGGAGACTAATGATAAAATAAGTCAAAGTCAGCATGGATTCTGCAAAGGGAAATCTTACCTGACAAATCTGTTAGAGTTCTTTGAGGAAGCAACAAGCAGGGTGGACAAAGGAGAGGCAGTGAATGTCAGTTTTTGGATTTTCAGAAGGAATTTGATAAGGTGCCACACATGAGGCTACTCATGTTGATAAAATCTTATGGTGTTTCAGGAAAGATACTGGCATGGATAAAGGAATGGCTGACAGGCAGGAGGCAGCAAGTAGGAAAACAGGTGGCTTTTCTGGTTGGCTGCCAGTGATTAGTGGTGTTCCTCAGGGGTCAGTATTGGGACTGCTAATTTTCACATTGTTTGTCAGTGATTTTGATAATGAAATTGACAGCGTTATGGCAAAGTTTGCAGATGATACGAAGATATGGTGCCTATAAAAAGTATTCACCCCCCCTCTTGGAAGTTTTCATGTTTTATTGTTTTTACCGCCTTTAATATGACACACCAAATCATCCCTGGTGCAGCAATTGGTTGTAGAAGTCATATAATTAGTTAACTGGAGATCTGTTTTTGGAGACCTGTGTGCAGTCAAGGTTTTCAATTGATTGCAGCAAAAATACATGAGTCAGTGTCCTGGCAAAAACTTCACCATCAAGACAAAAGAACACTCCAAGCAACTCGGTGAAAATGCTGTTGAAAAGCACAAGTCCGGAGATGGATAAAAGAAAATTTCCAAGTCACTGAATATCCCTTAGAGAACAGTTAAATCATTCATCAAGAAATGGAAAGAATATGGTACAGCTGTAACTCTGCTGTCCTCAAAAACTGAGTGATTGAGCAAGAAAGAGACTAGTGAAGGAGGCCACTGAGAGACCCATGACAACTCTGGAGGAGGTACAGGCTTCACTGGCAGAGATGGGAGAGACTATGCATACATCATCTGTTATCTGTCACCACATTTATGGGACTGTGGCAAAGAGAAAACCATTGTTGAAAAAAACTCACATGAAATCTCAGCCACAGTTTGCCAGAAAGTATGTGGGAGACTCTGAAGTTGGCTGGAAGAAGGTTCTATGGTCTGATGAAACCAAAATTGAACTTCTAGGCCATCAGACTAAACGCTTTCTGTAGCATAAGCCAAACACCACACACCCAGTTATTTGGAGGATTACAAATACCTGGGGATGCGAATGGACAATAAACTGGACTGGTCAAAGAACACTGAGGCTGTCTACAAGAAGGGTCAGAGCCGTCTCTACTTCCTGAGGAGACTGAGGTCCTTTAACATCTGCCGGACGATGCTGAGGATGTTCTACGAGTCTGTGGTGGCCAGTGCTATCATGTTTGCTGTTGTGTGCTGGGGCAGCAGGCTGAGGGTAGCAGACACCAACAGAATCAACAAACTCATCCGTAAGGCCAGTGATGTTGTGGGGGTGGAACTGGACTCTCTGACGGCGGTGTCTGAAAAGAGGATGCTGTTCAAGTTGCATGCCATCTTGGACAATGACTCCTATCCACTCCATAATGTACTGGTTAGGCACAGGAGTACATTCAGCCAGAGACTCATTCCACCAAGATGTAACACTGAGCGTCATAGGAAGTCATTCCTACCTGTGGACATCAAACTTTACAACTCCTCCCTCGGAGTGTCAGACACCCTGAGCCAATAGGCTGCTCCTGGACTTATTTCCACTTGGCATGATTAACTTATTATTATTTAATTATTTATGGTTTTATATTGCTATATTTCTACACTATTCTTGGTTGGTGCGGCTGTAACGAAACCCAATTTCCCTCGGGATCAATAAAGTATGTCTGTCTGTCTGTCATCAAAAACACACCAACCCTACCATGAAGCATGGTGGCAGCTGCATCATACTGTGGGGATGTTTCACTTGTGAAGGTAGAGGGTAAAATGAATGCAGCAAAATACAGAGAAATTGTGGAAACCTTATACTGGTTTACAAATAAAGAGCATTTCTTTCAGCCAGAGAGTAGTAAATCCGTGGAATGCTCTGCCACAGACTGCAGTGGAGGTCAATTCCATGGGTATATGGGGTGTAAAAGTGTTATTTTTCTAGTATTTTAACCTTCCTGTGCTTGTTTCTATTTTTATATAATTGTTGATGTACATCTGATTGTTCAATGATTTTTTTCAGTTATTATGGTTTCTATATTTTTCTAGAAACCTTTTGATTTTCAGTAGCAGGGATCTGGCTATTTTATAGGGTGATTGTTATTATCTCCATTCTGAGTCTGAGATGAACACAACTCTGTTTTGCTTTGTATTTCCTTTGTTCTCTCAGCTACTCTTTCATTTTCCGCTCTTGCTCTTGTGACACTGAATAATACAAACATAAACCGTAAATTTTATGCCTGATTCTTGACTTCATGTGATATATTCTGTTACTGTTTAATGTTAACCTCTCATGGTCTCAGAACACATCCTACACAACGAAGAAAGTTCAACACCTCTGATTTTTGAGGAGGCTGAAGAGAGCTGGTCTATGCAAATCTATACTCACAACTTTCTACACATGCGCAGTAGAGAACCCCATATTAAGGTAACTCACTGCCTGGTATAGAAACTGCACTGCAGCAGATAGGAAAACTCTAGACTGATCTACCCAATGCATCACCGACACCAGTCTAGCTACCATCAAGGGAAAACATACAGAAAGCTGCTGGAAAAGAGCCATTAATATCATGAAGGATCCCACCCACTCTGCACATGGACAACTTGTCCCACTCCCATTAGGGAAGAGGGTAAATAGGATCTACGCCAGGACCAACAGACTCGAAATATTTACTTTACCTGAACAGTAAATCTTGTCAACACCTTCACCCACTAACCCACCCCCCATCACTACTTTATTATTCCTTGTCAGAGTCACCCTATGTAGAGACACTGCTGTGGATAGTGTCACTTTATGGACATACAATCAATCTATGTATATAACCTATCTTCTGTGTTTATATTTACTGTGTTCTTTAATTATTGTGTTCTTCATATTTTATATTTTTTGTGCTGCATCAGATCCAGAGTAACAACTATTTCATTCTCCTTACACTGGAATACTGAAAATACAATCAATCTTGAATCTTGAATCCTGCAATGACACAAAACAATTTCCAAGCTGCTGTATCGTTTATGTCCCAGGTTTTACTCAAGCCTAACATGGAAGCTCCTTTGATATAGAACTTCATAAGATAATGTGAAGATTTTCAGAGGAACATTCTTGCCTTGTACACAGGGGTAAAGAAACAGAGGCTGTTTGTCACCATTGGCAGCTTGTTGTCAATTGCCAACATGCTGCTTACCTTCCTTGTCAATCAGAATCAGAATCAAGTTTAATATCACTAACATTACATCATGAAGTTTGTAGATTTGTGCCAGCAATACATAAAATATACAGTAAATTACAATAAGAGAGATATATACTGTGTGGGCACGATATAGCATATATGTATAGCATGCAATAGTGCAAAAAGAGAGCAAAAACAGTGAAATGAAGTAGTGTTCATGGGTTCATTGTCTGTTCAGAACTCTGATAGTAGAGGGCAAGGAGCTGTTCCCAAAACACTGAGTTTGTGTCTTCAGGCTCCTGTACCTCCTTCCTGATGGTAGCAATGAGAAGGGGGCATCCGTGGGCAGTGGTGATCGTTAATGTTGGATGCCACCTTTTTGAGGCATTGCTTTACACTAACTGTTTGTCCTAAAACACTTAAGCAATACTCATAATAGTTTGTTAAGATCCCGTATGTAGATTTTGAGAACAGCTGTCAGGAACCATCCAGGGGATGGACTCAAAATGGTGAACCATCTGCTCTTAGCTCAAACATATTGTTGCTCAGGATGTTAATCTGTTGTCTTGCTGTGGATGTGCCTCGAAGATAATGAACTATTTTAAAGACCCAGACATAACCTTCAAGGAGGTATCATTCATTTCAGTCTCAGAATTGCAGTTTACGGTCTTTTATTGATAATAGACAATAAACAATAGATAATAGGTGCAGAAGTAGACCATTCAGCCCTTCGAGCCTGCACCGCCATTTTGAGATCATGGCTGATCATCTGCTATCAATACCCGGTTCCTGCTTTGTCCCCATATCCCTTGATTCCCCTATCCATAAGATACCTATCTAGCTCCTTCTTGAAAGCATCCAGAGAATTGGCCTCCACTACCTTCCGAGGCAGTGCATTCCAGACCCTCACAACTCTCTGGGAGAAGAAGTTTTTCCTTAACTCTGTCCTAAATGACCTACCCCTTATTCTCAAACCATGCCCTCTGGTACTGGACTCTCCCAGCATCTGGAACATATTTCCTTCCTCTATCTTGTCCAATCCCTTAATAATCTTATGTTGCAATCAGATCCCCTCTCAATCTCCTTAATTCCAGCGTGTACAAGCCCAGTCTCTCTAACCTCTCTGCGTAAGACAGTCCGGACATCCCAGGAATTAACCTTGTGAATCTACGCTGCACTTCCTCTATAGCCAGGATGTCCTTCCTTAACCCTGGAGACCAAAACTGTACACAATACTCCAGGTGTGGTCTCACCAGGGCCCTGTACAAATGCAAAAGGATTTCCTTGCTCTTGTACTCAATTCCCTTTGTAATAAAGGCCACCATTCCATTAGCCTTCTTCACTGCCTGCTGCACTTGCTCATTCACCTTCAGTGACTGATGAACAAGGACTCCTTGATCTCTTTGTATTTCTCCCTTACCCAACTCTACACCGTTCAGATAATAATCTGCTTTCCTGTTCTTACTCCCAAAGTGGATAACCTCACACTTATTCACATTAAACGTCATCTGCCAAGTATCTGCCCACTCACTCAGCCTATCCAAGTCACCCTGAATTCTCCTAACATCCTCATCACATGTCACACTGCCACCCAGCTTAGTATCATCAGCAAAGTTGCTGATGTTATTCTCAATGCCTTCATCTAAATCATTGATGTAAATCGTAAATAGCTGTGGTCCCAATACCGAGCCCTGTGGCACCCCACTAGTCACCACCTGCCATTCCGAGAAACACCCATTCACTGTTATCTTTTGCTTTCTATCTGCCAACCAGTTTTCTATCCATGTCAATGTAATCCCCCCAATGCCATGAGCTCTGATTTTACCCACCAATCTCCTATGTGGGACCTTATTAAATGCCTTCTGAAAATCGAGGTACACTACATCCACTGGATCTCCCTTGTCTAACTTCCTGGTTACATCCTCGAAAAACTCCAATAGATTAGTCAAGCATGATTTGCCCTTGGTAAATCCATGCTGGCTCGGCCCAATCCTATCACTGCTATCTAGATATGCCACTATTTCATCTTTAATAATGGACTCTAGCATCTTCCCCACTACTGATGTTAGGCTGACAGGTCGATAGTTCTCTGTTTTCTCCTGCCCTCCTTTCTTAGAAAGTGGGATAACATTAGCCATTCTCCAATCCTCAGGAACTGATCCTAAATCTAAGGAACATTGGAAAATGATTACCAATGCATCCGCAATTTCCGGGGCCACCTCCTTTAGTACCCTAGGATGCAGACCATCTGGACCTGGGGATTTGTCAGCCTTCAGTCCCATCAGTCTACTCTTCACCGTTTCCTTCCTAATGTCAATCTGTTTCATTTCCTCTGTTACCCTATGTCCTTGGCCCATCCATACATCTGGGAGATTGCTTGTGTCTTCCCTAGTGAAGACAGATCTAAAGTACTTATTAAATTCTTCTGCCATCTCTCTATTTCCCATAATAATTTCACCCAATTCATTCTTCAAGGGCCCAACATTGTTCTTAACTATCTTCTTTCTCTTCACATACCTAAAAAAGCTTTTGCTATCCTCCTTTATAATCCTGGCTAGCTTGCATTCGTACCTCATTTTTTCTTCCCGTATTGCCTTTTTAGTTAAGTTCTGTTGTTCCTTAAAAATTTCCCAATCATCTGTCCTCCCACTCACCTTAGCTCTGTCATATTTCCTTTTTTTTAATGCTATGCAATCTCTGACTTCCTTTGTCAACCACTGTGGCCCCTTTCCCCCCTTTGAATCCTTCCTTCTCCGGGGGATGAACTGATTTTGCACCTTGTGCATTATTCCCAAGAATACTTGCCATTGCTGTTCCACTGTCTTTTCTGCTAGGATATCTGTCCAGTTAACTTTGGCCAGCTCCTCCCTCATGGCTCCATAGTTTCCCCTGTTCAACTGCAACACTGACACCTCTGATCTGCCCTTATCCTTCTCAAATTGCAGATAAAAACTTATGTATCACTTGTACATTTGCTTTAGCTCTTCAAGTCAATGGGGACGAATATCGAATTGTCCTAATTTTGAAATTATGACATTAGAATCAGAATCAGATTTACTGTCACTGAAAATGAAATGATATTTGTTGTTTTATAGACATATGAAAGACATTAGAATCTGTAAATATCAATAAATAAATAAACCGGCCAAATAGGACTTATCAGCTGTGGTTGGCAGTTCATTGGGGAGAAGGAAAACTCTGATCTCAATCCTTCACTTCCTCGTGGCTGTACCCACTCATGGGGAAGACTTTGGGGGTAAACGTCACCAAATAATTCAGAGTTGGAGTCCCCAAGACAGTCCTACATTGAGTTCAACACTGACAGGTAACTCATGCAACACCGCTGGTGCCAAACTGTATCGGTCTTTGCTGTTCCTTTAGATTTATCAGCTGTGTGGAGAAAGGGAGCCTGCGATATGGGTAACAGCTTGCTCTCCATATCATACTGCTCTGGTTTTTGCATCATGTAGACAGCTGGCACGCAATATCCATGGTCAACCCGACCAACATAGAGTCTCAGAGAGAGGGAAGTAGTGGAAAAAATGGAATAATGAAGGAAAAAGAAAAATTAGCTTTACTTATCACATGTCGACCAAAACATCGAAACAGAGAGTGAAATACATCGTCTGCGGCGACAACTAACACTGTCTAAGGATTGTGCCGGGAGCAGTGAGCAAGTGTCACCATCTTCTGGCACCAACAGAGAATGCTGACCCTTTGGAATGTGGGAGGAATCCGGAGCAGCTGGGGAAGACCGAAGTGGTCATGGGGAGAATGTGTCTACTCCTTGCAGACATTGATGGGAATCGAAACCCAATCTTCCAGCTGGCACCTTAAAGCATTACATTAACTGCAGTAGCACTGTACTGACTTCAACAAAGTAGTATACGTTACGTTCAAAACATTAAACTAACTCTAAACTAAGCATTAGTTTAGACTAAACTAACTCTAAACATTAAACTAAGGAAGACATGGGAGTCCAAAGTGCAAGTCTACCTTTGTGTTTTACTTTAAGAGAGGTGTGCATGCACCATGTGGCTGCATCATGCCATATGTAATTCACATACATTTACATATAACCCATCATGAATTATATAAACAGCAAAGAATGCTTAACCATCAATATATTTACAAGATCACTCAAAAATAACTGAAATATTAAATACACAAGAGTGTTTCTGGACCATTCAGGAATATGATGGTAAAGAGGAAGAAACTGTTCTTTAATCCTTGAAGTTGGATCTTCAGGTTCTCTCAATCGACTTTCATCTCGATCATGAAAAGCAGTAAGATCACATAAACTAAAGAATTGAGGAAGTAGATCTAAATACATCAATCTCGGCCTGAAATGTGGACTGTTAATTCCTCTGGATATCCAGCATCATGGTGGGTATGCTATGTTGAGACCAGAATGTGTAGAGATACTTGCAGTCAGCCCCAGTACATCCTTGAGTGCCACACACAAAATGCTGGTGGAACGCAGTAGGCCAGGCAGCATCTATAGGAAGAAGCACAGTTGACGTTTCGGGCTGAGACCCTGATGGGGTCTTGTGAAACGTCGACTGTGCTTCTTCCTATAGATACTGCCTGGCCTACTGCGTTCCACCAGCATTTTGTATGTGTTGCTTGAATTTCCAGCATCTGCAGATTTCCTCATGTTTACATCCTCGAGTGTGTTGGTTGTTAACACAAACGATGCATTTCACTATATGTTTCGATGTACTTGTGATAAATAAATGAACCTGAATTTGATGAGGTCAATGGGTGACTCAAAGTTTTGACCACAGGAGAAGGAGGTCAAACGTGGTGAGGACAAGTGGAAACTTGCACCTGTGGTGTTCAATTTTTAAGAAACACCTCTATAAACACTTGATACATAGAGTCAAGTGTTTATCAAGAGTCATGTTTATCAAGCCCAGCCAAGCGCCTCTTCTCCAGCTGAGGAGGGATTGGACTAAGAGTTGCCAGGAGTCTTGTCAAGGTTTTTTTGAGGAGACTTTGAGAACATTTTTGAATCTTTTCCTTATTCTACTTGGTAATCAGATTGGGATCTGTGAGTAACATGTTCTGTTCAACAAGGCTGAATGCACTTCCGATTTCTTCCTAAACCTCTACATATGTTTCAGAGCAAACTACACTTCTGATTTCTTCCTGAATAGACAATAGGCAGTAGGTGCAGGAGTAGGCCATTCGGCCCTTCTAGCCAGCACCGCCATTCACTGTGATCATGGCTGATCATACACAATCAGTACCCCGTTCCTGCCCTCTCCCCATATCCCTTGACCCCGCTATCTATAAGAGCTATAAGAGCTCTATCTAACTCATGAACCTCTACATATGTTGCACTTGGTGGTCACTTTATTACAAACCTCCTGTTCCCGTTGAAGTCACACTGAGTATATGCTCATAGCATTTTGCTGCTTTAGTCCATCCACTTCAAGGTTCAATATGTTGTGCATTCAGAGATGCTCTTCTGCACACCACTGTTGTAATGCCTGGTTAATTGAGTTACTGTTGCCTTCCTGTCAGCTTGAACCAGTCTGGCCATTATCCTCTGAACTCTCTAATTTTTGCCAACTGAACTGCCTCTCAATGTATTTTTTTTTTGTTTTTCACACCATTCTCTGTAAACTCTAGAGACCGTCGTGCGTGAAAATCCCAGGAGGTCAGCAGTTTCTGACACACTCCAGCTAGTACCAACAATCATAAGACCATAAGACATAGGAGCAAAATTAGGCCATTTGGCCACTTAACTCTGCTCTGCCATTCAATCATGGCTGACCCTTTTTTCTTCTCCTCCTCAACTCCAGTTCCTGGCCTTCTCCCCGTAACCTGTGATGCCATGTCCAATCAAGAACCTATCAATCTCTGCCTTAACTACACCCAATGACCTGGCCTCCATAGCTGCATGTGGCAACAAATTCCACAAATTCACAACCCTTTGGCTAAAGAAATTTCTCCACATTTCTGTTTTGAAAGGGCGCCCCTCTATCCTGAGGCTGTGCCCTCTTGTCCTAGACTCTCCCATCATGGGAAATATCCGTTCCACATCTATTCTGTCTAGGCCTTTCAACATTCAAAAGGTTTCAATGAGATCCCCCCCCCCCCCCACCCCATTCGTTCTGAATTCCAGCGAGTATGGACCCAGAGCCATCAAAAGTTCCTCATATGATAACCCTTTCATTCCTGGAATCATCTTTATTAACCTCCTCTGGACCCTCTCCAATGCCAGCACATCTTTTCTAAGATGAGGAGCCCAAAACTGTTCATAATACTCAAGGTGAGGCCTCACCAGTGCCTTATAAAACCTCAGCATCACATCCCTGCTCTTGTATTCTAGACCTCTTGAAATGAATGCTAACATTGCATTTGCACAGACTCAAACTGCAAGTTAACCTTTTGGGTGTTCTGCACAAGGACTCCCAAGTTCATTTGCATCTCATATTTTTGGATTTTCTCCCCATTTAGAAAATAGTCCATATATTTATTCCTTCTACCAAAGTGCATGACATGCATTTTCCAACATTGTGTTTCATTTGCCACTTTCTTGTTCATTCTCCTAATCTGTCTCAGCTATTCTGTATCCTACCTGTTTCCTCAACACTACCTGCCCCTCCACCAATCTTCATATCATCTGGAAACTTGACAACAAAGCCATCTATTCCATCATCTAAATCATTTATATACAGCATAAAGAGAAGTGGTCCCAATACCAACCCCTGTGGAACACCACAAGTCACTGGCAGCCAACCAGACAAGTAACCTTTTATTCCCACACACTGCCTCCTACCAATCAGCCAATGCTCTAACCAAGCCAGTAACTTTACTATAATACCACGTGCTCTTAACTTAGTAAGCAGCCCCATGTGTGGCACCTTGTCAAAGGCCTTCTGAAAGTCCAAATATACAACAGCCATTTCATCCCCTTTATCTATCCTACTTGTAATCTCCTCAAAGAATTCCAACAGGCTCATCAGGCAGGATTTTTCCTGAAAGAAACCATGCTGACTCTGTACTATCTTGTCCTGTGTCACCAAGTACTCCATCACCTATACCATATAACCATATAACTATTACAGCACGGAAACAGGTGGCCCTCCTAATCCATGCCGAATGCTTACTCTCACCTAGTCCCACCTACCTGCACTCAGCCCATAACCCTCCATTCCTTTCCTGTCCATATACCTATCCAATTTTTTTTTAAATGAACTTGCCTCTACCACTTCTACTGGAAGCTCGTTCTACAAAGCTGCCACTCTCTGACTAAAGAAACCTCATCCTTAACAACTGACTCCAACAGCTTCCCAATCACTGAGGTCAGGCTAACTGGTCTATAGTTTCCTTCTGCTGCCTTCCTCCTTTCATAAAGAGTGGAGTGACATTTGCAATTTTCCAGTATTCTGGCACCATGCTAGAGACCAACAATTTTTGAAAGATCATTTCTAATCCCAGAAGGATTCAACATCTTCTGATCCTATGTCACATCTTTCTGCTGATTTGATGCCATTCTTTACCAGTAGAGCCACACCACCCCCTCTCCCTACCTTCCTATCCCTCTGATATAACATGTAACCTTGGACATCCAGCTCCCAACTACCACCATCCTTCAGCCACAATTCAGTGATGGCTACAACATTGTATCCGACAATCTGTAAATGTGCAACAAGATCATCCACCTTATTTCTTATATTATGCGCATTTAGATACAACACCTTGAGTACTGTATTTGCTATCCTTTCTGATTCTGCATCCCTAATGATTTGATACTCAGCCTGTTGGCTACATCTGTCCCATCACCTGCCTGCTCTTCCTGACAGTCTGACTGCACGCTATCTTTACTTTTTTATCATCCGTCTTATCCTGAGTCCCTTCACTCCGGTTCCTACCTCCCTGACAAATTAGTTTCAATCCTCCCCAACAGCTCTACAAACCTGCCTGCAAGAATATTGGTCTCCCTTGGGTTCAGATGCAACCTGTCACTTTTGTACAGGTCATACCTTCCCCAGAATAGATCCCAGTGATCCAAGAACCTAAAGCCCTGCCCCCTGCACCAGCTGCTCAGCCACACATTTATCTGCCAAATCATCCTGTTTTTATCCTCATTTGGCACATGGCATAGGCACCAATCCAGAAATTACTACCCAAGAGGTTCTGCTTCTCAGCTTTCAGCTAACTCTCTAAATCCTCTTTTCAGGACCTCTTTGCTTTTCCTTCCTATGTCATCGGTACCAATATGTAACAAGACATCTGGCTGCTCCCCCCACCTCCAAAATGCTGTGGATGCAATCTGAGATATCCCTGATCCTGGCACCTGGGAGGTAACTTACCATCCGGGTATCCCGTTCACATCCACAGAATCTCCTGTCTGTTCCCCTCACTATTGAGTTGCCTATCACTACCGCTTGCTTCTTCTCTCTTTTCATTCTGCACCACAGACCCATGCTTAGTGCCTGTAACTTGTTCGCCGTGGAATTCTCCCGGGAGGTCATCCCCCCCACAAAAGTATCCAAAGTGGTATACTTATTTTTGAGGGGAATGGCCACAGGGGTGCTCTGCTCTAGCTGAGCTGCCTATTACCATTTCTCCTGACAGACACCCAGCTACTCACCTCCTGCAACTTCGGGGTGACTACTTCCCTGTAGCTTTGATCAATGATCTCCTCACTCTCCCGTACAAGCCGAAGGTCATCCAGCTGTTCCTCCAGATCCCTAACACGGTCTTCAAAGAGCTGCAGCCGGATGCACTTCACGCAGATGTAGTTCCCCGGGACACTCTGGGTCTCCCAGTTATCCAACATATGACACAAAGAACGCACCACAGTAAGAGAGAAAAAAAGACAGAAAGGAAACCTTAACAGCTACCTTACACAGAGCCGATTTCTCTTCCAAGCAAAAGCCTGTCGCTTCTACTCTTGCCTCTGGCCTATTTCCAACAATGGCCACTTCGCTTATCCCTTCTATACTTTTATTTTATTCACAGAGCTCCATTGACGCTGCTTTTAGGCCCTGTATAATGGACAAACACCCGTGAAGAGCTCTTTTTAAATAATCCCCACCGACCTGCGAGAAGCACCTCTTTGTAGAGCTCTATTGATGCCACTGATATGCCCTGTACAATCATTCCACAGTCAAAGTCACTTAGATCACATTTCTTCCCCATTCTGATGTTTGGTCTGAACAACTGAACCTCTTGACCATGTCTGTATGCTTTTATGCATTGAGTTGCTGCCATATAATTGATTGGTTAGATATTTGCATTAATGAGCAGGTTAATAAAGTGCCATTGTGTGTATATTTCTGTGATTCACATAGAAACTCCTCCTGCTACCTCTGAATCCTATCGCCTTCAAATCCTTCACCATTATCAAATAACTCTGTTTCTGTTGGTCCTACCAACATCACATTAGCAAGAATGACTGTTACATTTCTAAATGCTGCAAGAAATCGAACAATATAATCAGAGATTTCCATCCACCTGCTTCATGAATGATGAATCATTGCATAGAATTTCTCATTTACTTGCCAACTTTAACCCAAAACACTTTCCTCTTAGTTACCATTTAGCCTGGTGATGCTGGATATCTGACTGCTTCACCTGCAATTTAAGAGCCTCTAATACAGATTTTTTTTAATGCCATGAACATTTTTCATTAACCAAGGTGTCCGTGGACCCTAGGTTGGGAACCTCTGCTTTAATGTTTCTGCGACAACAATGAAGGGAAATATTTTCTGCACCTCTTTATGCACCTTTTTGTATTTGCATATTTCTGATTCGAAGCAGATTTATCATTTGAATACTGCAAATGAAGCTCCAACTTGATGAAACTAAAAGCAGTTTGACACCATTTAATAAACCAAACAACCAGTGTTTTTGCAAAGAGCAATCCTGGCTAATTGGGTATTGGGGTGGAGATATGTCTCCATCATAGGAGGGGGTAAGGCTTTCCATCTGTCTGTTAGCCTGCATATCATCCTTGGGCATGGTGTAGCAGCTGCTTCACTTCCCCAAACAGAGTCACATGAAGCCATGGGAAGCAGCTGGTGTATATCACAAAACCTGGTTATGCGACCGAAGAATATTGAGAATAGCAGAGGTTCTCCCAACTTGTAAAGACACTGCCCAGAAGAAGACAATGGCAAACCACTTCTGTTGAAAAAATTGCCAAGAAAAATCATGGTCGTGGATAGAGAAAAAAATAAGCAGATTAAAGACAGATGGAAGACCATGATTTACCACTTCATACAACACACCAGATAATGATGATGATGAATCCTATAAAAATGCACAGCACTGCATATTTGTGTTATATTAAATTTTGTAAAAGATTGTATGAATGTCTGAACAGTTCAAAATGACAATTTATCTCTTTCTAAACTCAGCATATGGGGTCTATATATCTGTTAGTGAGTAATGTTTGTGAAGTGTCTGTACAGATTAGACAGTGTTAATATAGAATATTTGCAGCTAGCAGCTGGATTCTTTCTTAGTCTCAGGCACCATGAACATGAGGATATCTGTTAATGACTAAATGTGTGTTAGTAACTTTGAGAGCAATGTTGATAGATTCTTTCTTAGTGTCTGTCAAGTTGGCTTTTTAGATTGTTTTTGGATTCCAACGTATTGTTTATATGTAAAATTAATGATCTTCTGTAAGTCCAATAAATGTTGTGTCCAAATCACTGGTGGATTAATGAATAAGGAGCTTAATGTGTTTAATTTCTAATTTATTTATAAGGGTATACTGAACAGTATGTGATGTTTGATTGAAAAAACCAGACTGAGTTAATGGCGTGAGAATAAAAGATCAAAGTGTTTATCTGTTCCTATGTGTAGCCCGACATTAGTGAAACTCATATTCATTGGGGTGACTTTTCCTGCTTCGTTGGACTTTGCCCAGATTGGAAATCGTAACTGGTGCTTGGGACCCAGTGGTGGTTTCAAGGGTGAGTCAGAATTCAGAGTTACCCAACAACAGCAACAATCAAGTGGTGATTAAGAATTATGAGCCCTAAAATCTTTTTGAAATCTTTGTGATTTGCTACGTAGTATTTTGTGTGGTTTATTTGTATTTTCTACTTTATGATAATAAATTAGGCTTAAGTTACTCTGTTGAGCTTGCATGCTTATTATCACCTGGACACTCAAATTGTTTGGCTTTGATCAACCCAGCCTATTCATTCCAGAACCTGTAAACCAATCAGACCTAAAGAATGTTCACTTCATCGGACAACTGCTGGGATCTGTGAGATCACAGCCAGCATGAGGCAATGCCTTCTAGAGAAAAGGAGAGGAAACAGGAAAAAAGGTCTGAATTTACACAGCAATGTTAATGTCAGGAGAAAAGAGACTTCTGCAGTGTTTGATAGGAGGTTCAGCAAGAAACCAGGCAGTATTGGAACTATGTGATATGATTGAAAAGATAAATGCTGGCTGAAACCATTCATCCTTTTTGAAAAGTCGATGAATTATTTAACTGCAGAAATTCATAGACTTCTTGACAGCCTTAAAAGAGTCCATGCACTTAAAAGTAAAAATTGGACTGACAAGAAGAAGAATTTCAAATACAAAATTAAATCCTGCAAAATATTTATGAAAGAATATTAAACTGTCAAAGGGCTGTGAGCACTTTAAGCAACTGTCCAAAAGAATGTATTTCAAAATTTTAGTGACATATGGCACTGATGTTGATACAAGATTTGATTCCATCAGATTCAATCTGCAGCTGGCAAATTGGTAAGTTACAATCACACATGGTGTGGTTCAGTCAAAGACTTGTTTTCCATATGCTGTCCAGACAGGTCATTACATCGTGCCACTACACTGAGGTAGTGCGAGGGATAAACAATAACCAAGTGCAGAATAAAGTACAACATTACAGAGGAAGTGGCCATGAAATGGTAGGTTGTGAAGGCAAGAGTTTGTCTTATCATACAAGACGACCATTATAACAATGGCACAGGAGCTGTCCTTCATCCTGGTGGTATGTGCTTTCAGGCTTTTGTATCTTCTGCCCAGTGGAAGATATTATTAGCGACAAAGCTGGATTTCAAATTCAATCATCAGGAAATGTATAGCCAGTATCAATGGATAGGACCATAACATACAGGAGCAGAATTAGGCTATTTGGCCCATTAAGTCTGCTCCACCATTTCATCATGGCTGATCCAATTTTCCTCTCAACCTCAATCTCCTTCCTTCCTCCCTGTAACTTTTCATACCTTGACGAATTAAGAATCTATCAACCTTTGCCTTAAATATGCCCCATGACCTGGCCTCCACAGCTGCCCGTGGCAATGAATTCCACAGATTTACTACACTCTGGCTAAAGAAATTCCTCCTCCATTCTAAAAGGACACCACCCTATTCTGAGCCTGTCCTCTGGTCTAGGTCTTCCCCCACCATAGGAAACTACCTCTCCACATCCACTCTATTGAGACCTTTCAACACTCAATAGATTTCAATGAGATTCCCCCTCCCTCCATTTCTCTGAACTCCAATGAGTAGGGGACCAGAGTCATCAAACGCTCATCATATGCTAAGTCTTTCAATCCTAGAATCATTTTCATGAATCTCCTTTGAACCCTCTCCATAAAGATTTATCTGAACCTTGGCTGTGCATGTTACATACACCTGTTAGGGTGCATTCTCCTGATACCTTATGAGGTATCCGTAGCCTTCAGCCAGGAGCAGATGTTATCAGGTGGTTCCCAACCTTCACAGAGTGTTTCGACCCTTAACCACGACACTCTCCAGTTGGTGGGCCGGTAGTGGTGGTGTCCATCCGCTCCTGGCTTCCAGCTTCCCTCCTCTCTCCTACTCCAAATCCAACAAGAGGCTCATTCTGCCTCTTCCCCCATCCTACCAGCTGCTTGTTTTTTGCTCCTTTTGTCCAGGCCCGGAGCTGACAGCATGTTGATTTGGCTGGGAAACCTCTGCAGCCGATCTCCACAGGAAACAATCACGCCTGCCATCCAGAACTACTGTTCGAAAGCAAAATCATCTAAAAAAATGAGACATTTCACATTACTCTGGCTAACAATTTTTTTTACAAAGGTGTCGCTTCTTTAGAGTTTTGTTTGTTTATGATAGACCAATTGAAACTGAACACAAATATAATTTCAGACTACTTGCATCACGTAGGAATTTGGAGAAGCAAGAAATTAACTTTTATTGAATGTAATGTGTTTAGTTGCATATTGGTGCTGATGTTTTGCAATAGTTCAACTAATGTTTTGTTGATGATTTTCATTTGTACTCAGTGTCTGAGGCTTCTGGCTTAAGTGTCCATCAGCCAGCATTGATGGATTCCAGTTTCACCGATACTGTTTCTCCATGACTGCAAGGTCCTGGTGAAGCCTTTCACCGTGCTCGTCACTGACAGCGCCAAGATTTGGAAGGAAAAAGTCTAAATGGGAATGCAGAAATGGAGTCTTTAGTGACATGTTGCACTTCATGGTTTTGTATGCTTGAAGCATGTTGTCAACCAGCTGCAGGTAGTTTGGTGCTCTGTAGTTACCAAGAAAAATTTCAACAATATCCTTGAATTGCTTCCATGTGATTTTCTCTGGTACCCCTAGAAGTTCTTTGAATTACAAATCAATGATAACCTGTTTGATTTGCAGACCAACAATCCTTAATCTTGGTATCAATTATTTTGACTTGAATTATGAATGAAAAAAACACAAATCTGGCAAATACAAAAAATAGTGTGTAGTCAGGAAATTTCATGGTGATTCTCATGATCAGCAGCCCAAAATCCATTCTTTCCAATTCTTAATGACTGACTTGACTGTACTCCAAGGAATTTTCCAAGGAATATTCAGTGACTTGGAGATTTTCTTATATCTAACTTGGATAGGTGATAGCTTGTAAAAGAAGTTGGGGGGAGAGGATTGACACTACTCATTAAAAGGACAATATCACAGCTGCACTCAGGGGAGACACATTGGAAGGATTAGACACAAAGTCCATTTAGGTGGAACTCAGGAATAGGAAGGGTGTAATCACACTGAAGGGATTGTATTACAGACCTCCTAATAGCCACCTGGACATTGAGGAACAGATATACATTGACTATCAGCGGCACCAACAGAGCTTCTCCACGAGAGATTTCTCGCAGGTCGGCAGCGGTTATTTAAAAAGGGAGCTTCAAGAGCAGTTGTCCATTGTAAGTGCCCTATCAGTGGCGATAACCAGAGCACCAATCGTGAGTTAAATAGCAGGGAAGGTTCAGTCATAAAAGGGAGACACTGCCGGGCAGATTGGTCATCGACGGAGTGATCAGGGGCAGAGTGGAACGGCTTTAGATCATTCGGGGTTTGGTGATAATGGGTCGAGGTGAGGGAAATTACCTGGGAAGAATAGAAACAGGAAGTATGTGTGTGAGGCCACTGTTCTGTACTGGGTGTCAGATGTGGGATATCCAGGAGACTCCCAGCCTCCTGGCTGGCGACCTCTCTGCCAGGTGGGTCGAGCTGCAGCTCCTTAGGGACCGCGTTAGGGAACTGGAGATGCAGCTCGATAACCTTTGTCTGGTCAGGGAGAGTGAGGAGGTGATAGAGAGGAGATACAGGCAGGGAGTCACACCAGGCACTCGGGAGGCAGACAAGTGGGTCATGGTTAGGAGAAGGAAGGGCAAGAGTCAGATACCAGAGAGTACCCCTGTGGCTGTTCCCCTTAACAATAAGTACTCCTGTTTGAGTACTGTTGGGGGGGACAGCCTACCTGGGGGAAGTGACAGTGGCCGTGCCTCTGGCACAGAGTCTGGCCCTGTGGCTCAGAAGGGTAGGGAAAGGAAGAGGAAGGCAGTAGTGATAGGGGACTCGATAGTTAGGGGTTCAGACAGGCGATTCTGTGGATACAGGAAAGAAACACGGATGGTAGTTTGCCTCCCAAATGCCAGGGTCTAGGATGTTTCTGACTGCGTCCACGATATCCTGCAGTGGGAAGGTGAACAGCCAGAGGTCGTGGTACATATTAGTACCAATGACATAGGTAGGAAAAGGGAGGAGGTCCTGAAAACAGACCACAGGGAGTTAGGAAGGAAGTTGAGAAGCAGGACCACAAAGGTAGTAATCTTGCGATTACTGACTGCGCCACGCGACAGTGAGTATAGGAATAGAGTGAGGTGGAACATAATGCGTGCCTGAGGGATTGGAGGAAGGGGCAGGGATTCAGATTTCAGGATCATTGGGGCCTCTTTTGAGACAGGCCTGACCTGTACAATAAGGATGCGTTGCACATGAATCTGAGGGGGACCAATATCCTGGTGGGGAGGTTTGCTAAGGCTACTGGGGAGAGTTTAAACTAGAATTGCTGGAGGGGGAACCAAAGTGAAGAGATGGAGGAAGGGGCAGTTGGCTCACAAATAGAGAAAGCTTAGAGACAGTGCTAGAGGGAGGATAGATAGAGAAGGGACATGCTGAGACCAATGGTTTGAGATGTGTCTATTTTAATGCAAGAAGCATCATGAACAAACCGGATGAGCTTAGAGTGTGGATCAGTACTTGGAGATATGATGTTGTGGCCATTACAGAGACTTGGATGGCTCAGGGACAGGAATGGTTACTTTGAGTGCCAGGCTTTAGATGTTAAAGAAAGGACAGGGAGGGAGGCAAAAGAGGTGGGGGCATGGCACTGTTGATCAGAGATAGTGTGACGGCTGCAGAAAAGGAGGAAGTCAATAGACAATAGACAATAGGTGCAGGAGTAGGCCATTTGGCCTTTCAAGCCAGCACCGCCATTCACTGTGATCATGGCTGATCATCCACAATCAGTACGCAGTTCCTGCCTTCTCCCCATATCCCTTGATTCTGCTATCTTTAAGAGCTCTATCTAACTCTTTCTTGAATGCATCCAGAGAATTGGCTTCCACTGCCTTCTGAGGCAGAGCATTCAACAGATCCACAACTCTCTGGGTGAAAAAGGATTTCCTCAACTCCATTCTAAATGACCTACCCCTTGTTCTTAAACTGTGGCCTCTGGTTCTGGACTCCCTCAACATCAGGAACATGTTTCCTGCCTCTAGAGTGTCCAATCCCTTAATAATCTTATATGTTTCAATCGGATCCCCTCTCATCCTTCTAAATTCCAGTGTATACAAGCCCAGTTGCTCCAATCTTTTAACATACGACAGTCCCGCCATTCCGGGAATTTACCTTGTGAACCTACGCTGCACTCCCTCAATAGCAAGAATGGCCTTTCTCAAATTTGGAGACCAAAACTGAACATAATACTCCAGGTGTGGTCTCACCAGGGCCCTGTACAACTGCAGAAGGACCTCTTTGCTCCTAAACTCAACTCCCCTTGTTATGAAGACCATTAGCTTTAGTTAGATAGATAGATAGATAGATACTTTATTCATCCCCATGGGGAAATTCAACTTTTTTCCAATGTCCCATACACTTGTTGTAGCAAAACTAATTACATACAATACTTAACTCAGTAAAAAAATATGATATGCATCTAAATCACTATCTCAAAAGCATTAATAATAGCTTTTAAAAAGTTCTTAAGTCCTGGCGGTAGAATTGTAAAGCCTAATGGCATTGGGGAGTATTGACCTCTTCATCCTGTCTGAGGAGCATTGCATCGATAGTAACCTGTCGCTGAAACTGCTTCTCTGTCTCTGGATGGTGCAATGTAGAGGATGTTCAGAGTTATCCATAATTGACCGTAACCTACTCAGCGCCCTTCGCTCAGCTACCAATGTTAAACTCTCCAGTACTTTGCCCACGACAGAGCCCGCCTTCCTTACCAGCTTATTAAGACGTGAGGCGTCCCTCTTCTTAATGCTTCCTCCCCAACACGCCACCACAAAGAAGAGGGCGCTCTCCACAACTGACCTATAGAACATCTTCAGCATCTCACTACGGACATTGAATGACGCCAACCTTCTTAGGAAGTACAGTCGACTCTGTGCCTTCCTGCACAAGGCATCTGTGTTGGCAGTCCAGTCTAGCTTCTCGTCTAACTGTACTCCCAGATACTTGTAGGTCTTAACCTGCTCCACACATTCTCCATTAATGATTATTAGCTTTCTTCACTGCCTGCTGTACCTGCATGCTTACTTTCAGTGACTGATGAACAAGGACACCTAGATCTCGTTGTACTTTCCCTTTTCCTAACTTGACACCATTCAGATAGTAATCTGCCTTCCTGTTCTTGCCACCAAAGTGGATAACCTCACATTTATCCACTTTAAACTGCATCTTCCATGCATCTGCCCACTCACCCAACCTGTCCAAGTCACCCTGCATTCTCATAACATCCTCCTCATATTTCACACTGACACCCAGCTTTGTGTCATCTGCAAATTTTCTAATGTTACTTTTAATCCCTTCATCTAAATCAATCATGTATATTGTAAATAGCTGTGGTCCCAGCACCGAGCATTGCGGTACCCCATTAGTCATTGCCTGCCATTCTGAAAAGGACCTGTTAATCCCTACTCTTTGTTTCCTCTCTGCCATCCAATTTTCTATCTGTATCAGTACCCTACCTCCAATACCATGTGCTCTAATTTTGCCCACTAATCTCCTATGTGGGACCTTATCAAAGGCTTTCTGAAAGTCCAGGTACATTACATCCACTGGCTCTCCCTTGTCCATTTTCATAGTTACACCCTCAAAAAATTCCAGAAGATTAGCCAAGCATGATTTCCCCTTCGTAAATCCATGCTGACTCGGACCAATCCTGTTACTGCTATCCAAATGTGCCACTATTTCATCTTTTATAATTGACTCCAGCATCTTCCCCACCACTGTTGTCAGGCTAACTGGTCTATAATTCCCTGTTTTCTCTCTCCCTCCTTTCTTAAAAAGTGGGACAACATTCTCTACCCTCCAATCCTCAGGAACTGATCCTGAATCTATAGAACATTGGAAAATGATTAACAATGCATCCACGATTTCTAGATCCACCTTCTTAAGTACCCTGGGATGCAGTCCATCAGGCTCTGGGGATTTATCAGCCTTCAGTCCCATCAGTCTACCCAACACCATTTTCTGCCTAATGTGAATTTCCTTCAGTTCCTCTGTTACGCTAGGTCCTCTGGCCACTATTACATCTGGGAGATTGTCTGTGTCTTCCTTAGTGAAGACAGATCCAAAGTACCTGTTCAACTCGTCTGCCATTTCCTTGTTCCCCATAATAAATTCACCCGTTTTTGTCTTCAAGGGCCCAACTTTGGTCTTAACTAATCTTTTCCTCTTCACATAGCTAAAGAAGCTTTTACTATCCTCCTTTATATTCTTGGCTAGCTTACCTTCTTACCTCATCTTTTCTCCCCGTATTGCCTTTTTAGTTATCTTCTGTTGCTCTTTAAAAGTTTCCCAATCCTCTGGCTTCCTGCTCATCTTTGCTATGTTATACTTCTTCTCTTTTATTTTTATACTGTCCTTGACTTTCCTTGTCAGCCACGGTCGCCCCTTATTCCCCTTAGAATCTTTCTTCCTCTTTGGAATGAACTGATCCTGCACCTTCTGTATTATTCCCAGAAATACCTGCCATTGTTATTCCACTGTAGAATTTAGACCCATGGCTGACAAGGGAAATTAGGGATAGTATCAAATCCAAAGAAGAAACATATAAATTAGCAAAAAAAAGCGGCACACCTGTGAGATAAACATGGAAAGTATTTTATGTCCGGAAAAATTGGACATTGATCCTCAAGCCCCAGAAGCAGCTCTTGCCTTTGAACTCTGGCTTGCATGCTTCCAATCATACTTGGAAGAGATTCCCGTGACTGAGCCTGCTATCATGCACAAAATCCTCCTTTCCAGGGTCAGTCCGAAAGTATACTCCCTTATCAGGGATCTGCCGACCTACCAAGGGGCACTGGACGCCCTCAAAAGACAGTATCTGCGGCCGGTGAACACCGTCTACGCAAGACATCGCTTAGCGACACGGCGGCAGCGGGCTGGAGAGTCGAACGCCAAGTTTGTCCGGGCTCTACAGACATTCGTGTGGGCCTGCGACTGCAGGGGACCAACGGCAGAACAGCATGCGGAGCTCCTGGTATGAGACACCTTCGTTACGGGGATCAGGTCAGTGTACGTGCGCCAGCGGCTGCTGGAAAACGCCGATCTTACCTTACGCTCAGCGATCGAGCTGGCCGACACGTTGGAGGCTGCTCAGCACAACGCTGATGCTGTCCAACCGCGCGAGCTCCCGCCGGTCCCATGGACGCTGCAGACCCCGCCACCCACCAGCGAATCGACCACAGCTGCTGCCACTCGTGAGTCCACGAACTCCCCGAAACCATCCGGCGAAGCGACCACAGTTGCTGCCAGTCGCAAGTCCGCACAGTGTTATTTCTGCGGACTCGAAAAGCACCCCCGAAAACGCTGCCCGGCCCGAAAAGCTACCTGCTCCAGCTGTGCAAAGAAGGGCCATTTTGCCAAGGCCTGTAAGTCAGAACCACGAGCAGGGTCGAGCAGCGCCGCGTGCAAGGCATGGGGGTCGCCATCTTGGTCACCGCCATCTTGCCTGCCCGCCTCGTGCGAGGCATGGGGGCGGCCATCTTGGTCACCGCCATCTTGCCTGCCCGCCTCGTGCGAGGCATGGGGGCGGCCATCTTGGTCGCCGCCATCTTGCCTGCCCGCCTCGTGCGAGACATGGGGGCGGCCATCTTTGTTGGCGCCACCTCACCCCGCCTCCGACCCACGGGTGCTTACCAGGCACCTAGACGGCAATTCAACTCTGGCCTCCGTAACCCTCGACCGAAGTGCCCCACACCAGCTTGCAAGGTCAATGATGGACATCCTGGTGGAGGGGCACAGGACCAGCTGCCTGTTTGACACGGGCAGCACTGAGAGTTTTATTCACCCAGACACGGTGCAACGCTGCGGACTCATGACACGGCCGGTAAGCCAGAGGGTCACCATGGCTTCTGGGTCGCATTCCACAGACATCCGGGGGGGGGGGGGGGTTGTGTAGCAACGTTAGTGGTGCAGGGCACAGAATATCGGGACTTTGCGCTACTGGTCATGCCTCAACTGTGCGCGCCTGTGCTATTGGGGCTGGACTTCCAGAGCCACCTCAAAAGTGTGACTATGGCATATGACGGGCCCCTCCCACCACTCACTGTCAGGAATCCTCAGTTTTGTGGGACTTCGTCATATACCCCGCTACTGACCACACACACACACCGACCCACACATCCCACCCAGCACCATGCCGACAGCTGCGCTACTGACACCACTTGCAGCCTCTGCACCCTCAAGATCCCTCTCCCACCACTGTTCACCAACCTGACCCCCGACTGTAAACCTGTGGCAACTAAAAGCAGGAGGTACAGCGCGGGGAACAGGGCCTTCATTCAGTCAGAGGTGCAGCGGCTGCTCGGGGAGGGGATCATTGAGCCAAGGACAAGTCCTTGGAGGGCCCAGGTGGTTGTTGTTCGGACCAGGCAGAAAAATAGGATGGTCGTGGACTATAGCCAGACCATCAATAGGTTCACGCAGCTTGACGTGTACCCCTTACCCCGCATCGCAGATATGGTCAACCAGATAGCTCAGTACAAGGTGTACTCGACCATAGACCTGAAATCCGCTTATCACCAGCTCCCCATCCACCCAGAGGACCGCCCCTACACCGCCTTCGAGGCGGGCGGCAGGCTCTATCACTTCCTGCGCGTCCCCTTCGGTGTCACAAATGGTGTCTCTGTCTTCCAGAGGGAAATGGACCGGATGGTGGACCAGTGCCTACTGAAGGCCACATTTCCATATCTGGATAACATCACCATCTGTGGTCACGACTGGCCAGATCACAATGCCAACCTCCAACGATTTTTCCAAGTGGCCAAAGCCCTGAACCTTACTTATAACAGGGACAAGTGTGTGTTTGGAACCACCCGACTCGCTATCCTTGGGTATGTCGTGGAGAACGGGGTCATTGGCCCTGATCCTGACCGTATGCACCCCCTGTTAGAACTCCCTCTTCCCACCACCCTCAGAGCCCTCAGACAGTGCCTGGGCTTCTTTTCCTATTACGCCTAATGGGTCCCCCATTACGCAGACAAGGCCCGCCCCCTGGTCAAGTCTACCACATTTCCCCTCTCTGCCGAGGCCTGCGCGGCCTTCAGCTGCATTAAAGGGGACATTGCCAAAGCAACGATGCATGCGGTGGACGAGACCATTCCCTTCCAAGTAGAGAGTGACACCTCCGATTTCGTGCTGGCTGCTACCCTCAATCAGGCAGGCAGGCCAGTAGTATTCTTCTCTCGTACCCTTCAAGGCCCTGAAGTTTGGCACTCTGCGGTGGAGAAAGAAGCCCAGGCCATAGGGGAAGCTATTAGGCACTGGAGGCACTATCTCGCCGGCAAAAGGTTCACCTTGCTGACTGACCAGCGCTTAGTTGCATTCATGTTCAGCAACCAACAGCGGGGCAAAATCAAAAATGATAACATTTTGCGGTGGAGAATAGAACTCTCCACCTACAACTATGATATCCTGTACCGGCCTGGAAGGCTCAATGAGCCCCCTGATGCCCTATCCCGGGGAGCGTGCGCCAGCACGCAGCTCGACCAGCTATACGCCCTCCATGCACATCTTTGCCACCCGGGGGTCACCCGATTTTACCATTTCGTGAAAGCCCGAAACCTGCCTTACTCCCTTGAGGACATCAGGACGATGACCAGGGACTGCCAAGTCTGCGCTGAGTGCAAACCGCACTTCTACCGTCCTGAAAAGGCACAACTTATCAAGGCCACCCGCCCCTTTGAGCGACTGAGTGTTGACGTTAAGGGCACCCTTCCCTCCACCGACCGCAATGTCTACTTTCTCAACATTATCGACAAGTACTCACGGTTCCCCTTTGCCATCCCCTGCCCCGACACCACTGCCACATCTGTCATAAAAGCCCTGCGCCAGCTCTTCACTCTGTTCGGATATCCCTGCTATATCCACAGTGATAGAGGGTCCTCCTTTATGAGTGACGAGCTGCGCCAGTACCTGCTGGCTGGGGCATTGCTACTAGTAGGACCACGAGCTACAATCCCCGGGGGAATGGACAGGTGGAGAGGGAGAATGCCACAGTGTGGAAGGCCACACTTTTAGTCCTTAAGTCAAAGGGGTTGCCGGTCTCTCAGTGGCAGGAGGTCCTCCCCGAGGCACTCCACTCTATCCGCTCCCTGTTATGTACGTCCACCAATGCCACCCCTCACGAGCGCCTCTTTTCTTTTCCCAGGAAGTCTGCCACTGGGACCACCCTACTGGCTTGGCTAATGTCCCCAGGGCCAGTGCTGCTCCGGAAACATGCGAGGAGCAATAAATACTCCCCGCTGGTCGAGAGGGTTCACCTACTTCATGCGAACCCCCAGTATGCCTACGTGGTCTTACCTGATGGGCGGGAGGACACGGTCTCCGTCTGTGACCTGGCGCCAGAGGAAGAGGATAACGAGGGAGAGGGTAGGACCAGTCAAGGATAAAGAGAGGAACATTTGCTTGGATACAGAGAATGTGAGTGAGGTACTTAATGAGTACTATGCTTCAGTATTTACCAAGGAAAAGAATATGCAGGACTAAGAGATCAGTGCTGAGTGTATAAATATGTTTGGACATTTAGAGGTCAAGGAAGAGGAAGCGTTGGAACAAGGAAGAGGAAGAGGAACAAAAGCATGCAATGAGGGAGATGGCTTTAACTGGTGTATTCACATTGCAATGAGAGACAGAGAACAATGCACATGTGTAGACAGATCAATGCGTAGTGTTAAGGGGAATTACTACTATAAAAGACATAGATCCATTCATTACACTTCCTCCTCCTTTAGATTAATGCAACATAAAAATGCATATCTACAAAACATTCAATTTCCCTTTCATAAACCCATATTGCAAAAAAGCATGCGTTCACTCTAACGGTCCGTAACTAACTTCACAGTTCTCAGGGTTCAGTCTTTTGGGTGGTGCTCTATTTCTTTCAGGGTAGCACCTTTGGACCTATGGAGTGGTATCATGTATGGTGGGCATCTTGTCTAAGATAATGTTCTCATTTTTCGGTGTCACGTTGCTGTCTAAGAGATAAGAGGTAAGTCCAGTTGCTGTAATGTGTCTGTCAGGTATGTTCTTCAGTTGAGCTTCTAGTATCTGGTCCATGCCTCCATGTCTGATCTCCCAACATCCACTGTGTATGTTAGTGATCCAGTTCTTGGAGCTTCCTACTGGGTGTCCATTTGTCTTCTCAGTAATCACATGCTAGGACTTCCTGTCCAATCTTGAAGCTCCTTGCTGCTTCACTTGGCAACTGGCTGAACTGTTTATTTTGTACTTCCCTTCATAGATCTGACTTCAGAAAGTCTATGCAAGATCTCAGATTCCTGCTCATGAACAGCATTGCAGGTATTTGATTTGACATCACATGAACTCAGTTCCAATACACAAAATGGAAGTTGTCCACCTTGTGCTGTAGAAAAATGTCTTCCTTGTCCATCACTTTAATGGACTTCTTGAATGTTTGGATAAACCTTTCTGCTAACCCATTCGTTGCTGGGTTATGACATGCTAACTTGAAATGTTTGATGCCATTTTTCTGCATGAACAACCTGAATTCTTCTGACATGTACTGTGGTCCATTGTCACTCACAATTTGTTCAGGTACGCCATTTCTAGTGAAGATAGTCCTCAAAGCAGAGTCAGTCTTCGCTGAGGTGGTTGACTTCATTGGTGTAACCTCCGACCACTTCCAATGAGCATCCACAGCGATCAGAAACACGGAGTCCATGATTGGCCCAGCAAAGTCAATATGTACTCTTCTCCATGTTGATGACGGCCACTCCCATGAGTGTAATGGAGCCTGTGGGGGTCCATTTTAGCTTTTTGCCATCCCAAACATCTTTTGGCCAGGTCTTCAATCTGTTTATCTATTTCTTTCTCAAGCACATTCTCATTAGTATTAAGCAGATGTTGAATTTGGGCTGCAGTTGGCTGTTGATGCCACATTAGGAGCTTTGATTGTGTACCAGTCTAGTTGGATTTTTCTCAACCATTCACGTTTGTAAAGTGCTGGCCCTCTACTTTTCGACACATAAAACTCTTACAGCTATGTTTGGTTTCCATATGTCACATTCACTTTCAGGTTGTCCTTGGGAGACAATTTTTCACCTTTAGCATCATTGAGGTCTTCTCTGATTGTATCTTAGAAAACAATCTGTTGTATTCAGCCTCTGAAATTATAGACAAAGCTGACCCTGTGTCCTGACCCTTTTTCAATTTTACTCATCTATTGTGATCTTTATGATTTTGTGGTCTGCTTCAGTCATACTGTGGCGTTCTAGGCATGACAGTTCATCTTTGTCAGACTCTGTGTTGTCTGATTCTGTCTCACATTTGGTCACTTAATGCTTTTGCTTAGTTTTGTGTTTGAAACTTTTCACTCTGTGTAGTTTTTCTCTTTAGTTATGCTTTTTGTCTCCCTCTATGTGACCTTGTCTGTGATACTTCCTGCAAACTTTTTCTTTGACCTAACAGTCAATTGCATCACAGGAAGATTTTCTACATCGATAAAATTTTTTGGCTTTTTGCACCATTCAGGGACATTTTGAGCATTTCACATTCTAACTTCTTTTTCTGTAGTTCCACTGCATCCTTTTCTGCAGTCTCTAAAGATGCTGCAAAGGTCAATGCCCATTCTAAGATTAGGTCCCTTTCTGATAGTAGCCTCTTCTGAGTTCTTTGACTATGCATGCCACATACAAGCCTATTCCTTAATGCATCAGAAAGTCCAGCTCTGAAGTCACAGTACAGGGAGAGTTTGTACAGTTTTGCAATGTATTCAGAAATATTTACAGTCTTTGGTTCTTTTTTTGTAAAATCTAAATATCTCAGCTATTACCAGTGGTTTACAGCTCAATTTGTTCTGTAAAATTGTAACAATTTTGCTAAATGTCTTGCTTACTGGCTTTTCAGGGGTTACTAAGTTGCCCAAGAGACTGTATGCTCTTGCTCCCATTAAGCTAAGAAATGTAGGGGCTTTCTTTTGCTCAACTACGTCATCCGCCTTTAAACACTCTCGAGAAACAACTTCCAGCCTTCATTAGCACTATCAAATAGGTTGACTTCCTCGAGTGAAGCCTTTGCCATGTTATTATCACTTTAACTTTGCTAGTTGTAACTGTGTACTATGCACTGTTACTCACACGTCCCTTTGTTAGCGCCCATAACGGCTTCTGTACTGTTCAAATCTTTCCTCTCACTGTTTTGTTCTGTAACCATTGGTGCAGTTGGTGATATTCTGTGACATTCAGGTTCATACTCATCATCAATTTGTTGTGTCTGTGCACAACTATATATGAATTCAATAAAAGCACACATGTGGGAGATGGCAAGAGAGAGCGAGAGGTGGCAATGCTCATGCGCAGATCAATACATAGCGTTAAGAGAAGTCACTGCTCTAAAAGAAATAATCCATACACTACAACACCTAATGAGTATTAAGGTGGGTAAGTCCCCAGGGCCTGATGAGATTTACCCCAGGTTATTGAAGGAGGCAAGAGCCAAGGTTGCTGGGGCCTCGACCAGTATCTTTGTATCCACTCTAGATACAGGCAAAGTCCTGGGGCATTGTTGACTGGCTAATGCTGTAGCTCTGTTTAAGAACAGAACAAGGGAAAATCCAACATGAGGAAATCTGCAGATGCTGGAAATTCAAGCAACAAACATAAAATGCTGGTAGAATGCAGCAGGCCAGGCAGCATCTATAGGGAGAAGCACTGTCGACGTTTCCAGCTGAGACATTTAGAACCTCTGTTCTAAAAGGACATCCCTCTATTCAGAGTCTGTGTCCTCTGATCCTAGACTCTTCTACCATAGGAAACATTCTCTCCATATCCACTCTATCACGACCTTTCACCATTTGATAGGTTTCAATTAGGTCACCCCTCATGCTTCTGAATTCTACTGAATACAGGGCCAAGGCTATCAAACAGTCTTCATATGACAAGCTGCTCAATCCTGGAATCAGTTTCATGAACCTCCTTTGAACCCTCTCCAGTGTAAGCATATGCTTTCTAAGATAAGAGACCAAAACTGCTCACAGTACTTAAAGTGAGGCCTCACCAGTGCTTTATAAAGCCTAAATATTATGCCCTTGCTTTTATATTCTAGTCCTCTTGCAATAAATGCTGTCATTGCATTTGCCTTCTTCACCACAGAATCAACCTACAAATTAATCTTTTGGAAATCCTGCACAAGGACTCCCAAATCCCTTTGGGCCTCAAATTTTTGAAATTTCTCTCCATTTAGAAAATAGTCAACCCTTTTATTTCTTCTACCAAAGTCCACTGCAATACATTGTATTCCATCTGTTCCTTCTTTATCCACTCTCTTATTCTGTCTAAGTCCTTTAGTAAGAATGGCGGTGCAGGCTCAAAGGGCCAAATGGTCTACTTCTGCACCTATTGTCTATCTGCAAACATTATAACAATGTCATCAATTCTGTCATCTAAGTCATTGACAGATAATGTAAAAAGAAGTGGTCCTAACACAGAGCCCTGTGGAACACTTCTTGTCACCAGCAGCCAACCAAAAAATGCTCTCTTTATTCCCACAGTTTGCCTTCTACTAGTCAGTCATTGCTTTATCCACACTAGAATCTTTCCTGTAATACCATGGGCTCATAGCTTGTTAAGCAGCCTCACGTGTGACACCTTGTCAAAGGTCTTCTGAAAATCCAAATGCACAACAGCAACCGATTCTCCTTTATCTATCCTGCTTGATATTTCTTCAAAGAATTCCAACAGATTTGTCAATCAAGAATTTCCCTTGAGGAAACCATGCTGACTGCAGCCTATTTTATTATGTGTCTCTGAGTACCTGGAAGTCCTATCCTTAAGCATCTATCCCTACATCTTCCAACCATTGAGCTGTTTACTGTTTCAAAAACACTGGAGAATCTGCAGTTGCTGGTGATTCAAAGCAACACACACAAAATGCTGGAGGAACTCTGCATATCAGACACTGTCCTTCAAATCTTTCTCAGTAAATACCAATGTTTATGTAGGCAAGGCATAGAAAGAGACAATCCTAATGAAGGCAAATAGGCTGGAAAAAAGATCTGCAAGAACATGGTGAACTGAAGAACCTGTTCCTGTGGTATACCACCGATGATTCTGTGTCAATGGGAATATCTCATGTAATGAGAGTTAATAGACTGACATGATAGGGAATTAGTTTTCAGACAAAATCTAAAGAATGCATTTATAAAATAAACAGATGCTTCTCAGTTTTGCAAACTGCTATTAGTGGGGAACCACAAGGATTGTAGCTTGGGACCCAGTTATTCTCTATCAAAATTGGAATCAGGTTTATTATCATTGAACTACGTCCTGAAGTGTATTGGATTACAGCAGCAATACACTGCAAGGATGTACAATACAAATTATTATGGGTTACAGCATTAAAAAACAGTGCAAAAGGTGAACATTGGACTTATGAGTACAGAGGAGATTTTGAAGACATTTTAGGGAATTATGGACAAACAGGCAGTGGACAAGATGAAATATATTGTTTTAGAATATATAATGAACAAACTCCTACTCCTTAGATTAAATATACCACTGTGCAACTGGGTGTTGGACTTCCTAACCAACAAATTAAATATACCACTGTGCAACTGGGTGTTGGACTTCCTAACCAACAAACCTCAGATATTCAGGGTGCACAACCGTTTCTCCCTCCTCATCATAAGACCATAAGATCATAAGATATAGGAGCATAACTAGGCCCATCGAATCTGCTCCACCATTTCATTATGGCTGATCCAATTTTCCTCTCAGCCCCAGTCTCCTGTATTCTCCCCATATCCCTTTATGCCCTGACTAATCAAGGATCTATCAACGTCTGCCTTAAATATACATAAAGACTTGCTCTCCACTTGAATTCCGCAGTTTCACCACTCCCTGGCTAAAGAAATTTCTCCTCATCACCGTTTTAAAAGGATGTCACTCTTTCTGAGGCTGTGTCCATTGGAAACATCCTCTCCACATCCACTCTATCAAGGCCTTTCACCATTTGATAGTTTTCAATGAGGTCACCCCTTATTCTTCTGAATTCTAGTGAATACAGGTCCAGAGCCATTAAGCACTCTTCATATGACAAGCCATTCAATCCTAGAATGATTTTTGTGAACCTTCTTTGAACCCTCTCCAGTTTTAGCAAGTCCTTTCTAAGTTAAAGGATCCAATAGAGAAGATGCAGAAGACCTCGAGGCTTGAGGCTTGAGGTAGTATAGTGGTTTGTGTGACAATATTACAGCACAGAGCGTTGGTGGTCAACTCCAACTTCATCTGACTCTGTTTTTTTTCTACAGGGGAGGGGTTTGGGATTTGTTGCTATTGTCAGAGTCACCTGATGTACAGACACGCCAGTACCTAGGGTCACTTTATGGACATACGTTAAGACCATAAGACTTAAGAAGGAATTAGGCCATTCAGCCATCAAGTCTGCTCCACCATTCCATCATGGCTGATACAAAATCCCACTCAACCCCATACACCTGCCTTCTCGCCATATCCTTTGATGACCTGACCCATCAGGAAGCTATCAATTTTCACTTTAAATATACCCACAGACTTGGCCTCCACTGCAGTCTGTGGCAGAGCATTCCAGAGATTCACTGCTCTCTGGCTAAATAAAAAAAAATTCTCCTTACCTCTGTTCTAAAATGTCTCCTCTCAATTTTGAGTCTGTGCCCTCTAGTTCTGGATACCCCCACCATAGGAAACATGCTCTCCACATCCACCCTATCTAGTCCTTTCAACATTTGGTAGATTTCAATGAGATCCTCACTGCATTCTTCTAAATTTCCACGAGTACAAGCTGGAATACAGACCCATAGTTTCGGTTTGCTCCTGCCTCACTGAACTTGTATCTGCCTACCTGGACTCCATTTTGTCACCCATAGTTCATTCACTCCTCACGTACATCCGGGATACATCCCATGCTCTCCACCTCTTCAATAACTTCCAGTTTCCCATTCCTGACCGCTTCATTTTCACTATGGATGTCCAATCCTTATACACTTCCATTCCTCATCAAGAAAGCCTCAAAGCCCTCCTCTACTTTCTGGACAATAGACCTCACCAGTTCCCCAACACCACCACACTCCTCCGGTTGGCAGAACTGGTACTCAAACTGAATAACTTCTCTTTTGGCACTTTCCACTTTCTTCGGACCAAGGGTGTAGCTATAGGTACTCGCATGGGCCCCAGCTATGCCTGCCTCATCACCGGGTATGTGGAAGAGTCTGCTCCAAACCTATACTGGTACTGCACCCAACTTCTCCTTCGCTACATTGACGACTATGTTGGTGCTGCTTCCTGCACCCATGCTGAGCTCATCAATTTCATCGACTTTGCCTCTAAGTTCCACCCAGCCCTCAAATTCACTTGGTCCACCTCGGACACTTCTCTCCCCTTTCTCGATCTCTCGGTCTCCATCTCTGTAGACACACAGTCCACTGACATCTTCTATAATCTCACTGACTCTCATAACTACCTCAAGTATACCTTTTCCCACCCTGCTAAATGCAAAAATGCCATTCCCTATTCCCAGTTCCTCCGACTCTGCCGCATCTTCTCCCAGGATGAGGCTTTCCGTTCCAGGACATCTCAAATGTCCTCTTTCTTTAAGGATCATGGTTTCCCTTCTGCCGTCATCAATGATGCCCTCACCCGTATCTCCTCCACTTCCCGCACTTCGGCCCTCACCCCATCCTCCCGTCACCACAACAGGGGCAGGGTTCCCCTTGTCATCACCTACCACCCCACCAGCCTCTGGATCTAGCACATCCAGAGTGATCATAATATGATAGAATAGTATTCTAAAGTCAGGGTAACATAACTGTGGCTAACAAGGGAAGTCAGAAACAACAAAAAAGCAAACAGGATGGCATATCATAGTGCAAAAATTAATGGGAAATTCGAGGACTGGGAAGCTTTCAAAAACCAACAGAAGACAACCAAAAATGCCATAAGGAGAGAAAAGATGAAATATGGTAAGTTAGCAAATAATATCAAAGAGGATACTAAAAGATTTATTCAGATATATAAAGAGTAAAAGAGAGGTCAGAGTAGATATCAGACTACTAGGGGGGGTTTCAATGAGATCCCCCTTCATCCTTCTAAATTCCAGCGAGTAGATACCCAGAGCCATCAAATGTTCCTCATATGATAAGCCTTCATTCCCAAATCATCCTTGTGAACCAAGTCTGGACCCTCTCCAATGCCAGCACAACTTGCCTTAGATGAAACTAATCACAATACTCCAGGTGAGGCCTTATACAGCCTCAGTGTTACATCCATGCTCTTGTATTCAAGACCTCTTGAAATGGATGCTAACATGGCATTTGTCTTCCTCACCACCGACTCAGCCTGCAAGTTAATATGCAGGGTGCTCTGCACAAGGACTCCCAAGCACCTCTGCATCTCAGATTTTTGGATTCTTTCCTCATTTAGAAAATAGTCTGCAGATCTATTTCTACTACCAAACTACATGACCATGCATTTTCCAACATTATATTTCATTTGTCACTTTCTGCCCATTCTCCTAATCTACTTAAGTCCTTCTGTATCCTACCTGTTTCCTCAACATTACCTGACCCTCCACCAATCTTCATATCATCTGAAAACTTGGCAACAAAACCATCTATGGCATCATCTAAATCATTTAAATGCAGCATAAAAAAAGTGGTCCCAACACTGACCCCTACGGAATACCACTAGTCACTGGCAGCCAACCAGAAAAGGATCCTTTTATTCCCACTCGCTGCCTCCTACCAATTAGCCAATGCTCCAACCATTCAATAACTTTCCTGAAATACAATGGGATCTTAACTTGGTAAGCAGCCCCATGTGTAGCACCTTGACAAAGGCCTTCTGAAAATCCAAATATACAACATCCACTGCCTCCCCTTTATCTATCCTTCTTGTAATCCTTCTGCATTCCAACATTCCAACAGGTTCATCAGGCAGGATTTTCCCATAAGGAAACAATCCTTAACTTTGTTCTATCCTGTCCTGTGGCACCAAGTACTCCATAGCCTCATCCTTCTCACCACAGTTACAAGTATCTGTAAGTTTCTTGTCATTTTGCTCCTCTATCACTCATCCAAATTGTTATAATCCAAATCACTTTTCCTTCATTATTAAATTGATCCAGCAGAAGAGTCCCAAGAAGATCCCCTCTCTTCAAAACATTAATGATCGGCTTTGTATGTGCTGGTATTCAGAAGAGTTTGTGGCCCAGTGCTCGGGGTACTAACATTGGCGAGTCTGGAGCTTGAAGCCTGGAGTTCAGATCCTCAACCATGGACCTCATTCACTGTCATCAGCAAGCCCTGGGCTTGATAACATAGATTGTAGCCTGAAAGATCAAAGATTATTTGGAGGTCCAGGGGCCAATAGCTGGACACCCAAGTCCATGAATCTCTGCAAGTCTGCTGGGGTAGTGGAAGACCCAATGACTGCAAATGCATGAGTCCACTGGAAGCTGGACACTGAAGACAGCCTGCTCTAGGGTTGGAGGACGACGTGTGTGGTGGGAGGAATGGAGCTTGTTTTGCTGTTGTTGTTCTGTCACATTTTGTGTTGTGTTGGTCTGCTGTACATTGTGGTAATGCTACTTTGGCACCAGAATATATTGTGATACTTGTAGGCTTCCCCCAGCACATCCTTGGTTGTGTATGTTAAATGATGCATTTCACTGCATGTTTCAATGTACACATAAATGAATCTGATGTGATATGATTGAATCATATAAAATCCCAAAGTGATCTTGAGAGAGTGGATGTGCAGAGGATACCAACAGGGCAAACTTGTAATTTGGGGTTCACTGATTAAAAACAAGAGGAATCTATTTTCTCAAAGAGTGGTTGGTTTTCAACTCTGCATCAAAGAGCAGTGGCAAGCAGTGTTCTGGAGTAATTTTAGACATCATCAAGGAACCCCAGCATCCATGCCATGCTCTCTTCTCACTACTACCATTGAGCAGGAGGTACAGGAGCCTTAGGTCCCACATCAACAGGTTCAGGAACATTTATTACCCTACAACCATCAGGTTCCTGAACCAGAGAGAATAACTTCACTCATCTCAACATTGACAATGTTGACTTGACTCATCTCAACATCTCAACAACCTATAAGTTCACTTTCAAGAACTATTGACAATTCTTGCCCTCAATAATGTTTATTCGCACAACTCATCTTTTTTAACACATTGGTTGCTTGTTAGTCTTTGTTTATGTGTAGTTTTTCGTTAATTCTATTGTATTTCTTTATTTTCCTGTAAAAGCAGGCAAGAAAATGAATTTCAAGGGTGTATATAGTAATAAAGAAATACAATAGAATTATCATGTTCTTTGATAATAAATTTGCTTTGACAGATAATTACTCATTTAATTGAGAGGTGCGGCATAGTAACAGGCCCATCCTGCTCAACAAGCCCATGCCACCCCATTACACGCATATGAGTAATTAACCTGTATGTCTTTGGAATGTGGGAGGAATTCCATGGGGTCACAGGGAGAACATACAAACTCCTTAAAGACAGTGGCAGGAATTGAACTGGGGTCACTGGCGCTGTAATAACATTATGCTACTGTGCCACCCCTTTGATAAACAAGGGAGTTAAAGGTCACCATCAGTGAACCTGAATGCAGAATTGGCATTAAATGCAGATGATGCTATTGAATAACAGAGCAGGCTCGAGTTGCTTATGATCATATTCCTGCTCCTAAATCATATGCACAGATGAATAAATGATATCTTCCTTAAGTTAACATAAGAACTAGAAGCAGGAGTTAACCATCTGTCCTGTTGAGCTTGCCCTGCCATTCAATAAGATCATAGCTGGTTTGGCCAAGGACGCAGCTCCACTATGCTGCCATTTCCCCATAATCCTTAATTCCCGCAGTATTCAATAATCTATCAAACTGTGCCTTAAACATATCTTACCTGGGCAGAGAATTTCACAGGTCCTGGAATATTCAATGCCCAAGCAATGTCCTCATTTTGAGCAATGTTTGAATTATTGCAACTTAATTGTAACCCCTGGCTCATCAATAATGACCACTTTCAAGGACTGTTCATCGCATGCTCTGGATATTCATGGCTTATTTATATATTGTTATTATGTTGTTTATTTTAAGTATTTGCAGAGATTTTTGTCTTTTGCATGAAGGTCATTGAATCTCTTATACTTCTTAGTGTTTGCTGTGAATGCCCACAAAAATGAATCTCAGGGATGACAGATATCTATGCGGATAAATTTATGTTGAACTCTGCCTCTTACAGCCACAAGACCATAAAACATAGAAGCAGAATGAGGCGATTCAATCCATTGATTCTACTCTGGCATTCCAGCATGTTAATTAATTTCCCTTCTCAGCCCCATTTAAATTTTTCTCCCAATACTACTGCTGTTTTTTCAAGAATTTTCTTGCTCCCTCTTTAAGTACTTCCAGTGATCTAGCTTCCATGGCCATCAAAGGATGCAGAATTCCAGAAATCCCAGTGAGAAGAAATTCATACATCCTTTGTTTAGAATCAATGGCCCTTATCCATGTCCTTAGTCTGGGATACTCCCAACAGTGGAAGCTTTTCAGTATCATCAACCTTATCTATCATACTTCAAAAATCCCTCATTATTCTAAACTGTTCGCAATGCAGAGAGAGCCCCATTGTGAAGCAATGCACTTACCGCAAAAAATCATGAGACCTGAAGACATAGGAGCAGAATTTGGCCATTCAGCCCATCAAGTCTGCTCCACCATTCCATCATGGCTGATTTATGTATTACAAATCTACATCATCTTCATCTGCTCTGACCTATTCATTTTACTTTATTTTGTTTTAGAGATATAGCAGGTCAAAAATCTCTCATTCTTCTTTGCTCTAAGCGATGCTGAGATAGCTTCTTCCCAGCCCAATCAGCCAAATCAACTAGCAACTCAGCAGTTTAGCCTTAGCCTAATCACAAGGTAATTTACACTGGCCAATTAACCCACTAACCGGTATGTCTTTGGAATGTGGAAGGAAACCAGAGCACTCGGAGTGAACTTAAGCGCTCATGGGAAGAATTTTTTGGAAATGTCATTGGAATTGAACTCCACCAAGCTGTAATAGTGTTACGCTAACCACAATGGTACCATGCTGCCCTATGCCACCCTTATCTACCATCCTTCTAAAACCTCTCATCTTTCTAAACCAGGGGTTCCCTACATTTTTCATGCCACGGACCAATACCATTAAGCAAGGCATCCATGGACCCCAGGTTGGGACCCCCGTTCTAAACTCTAAATAATGCAGAGGTAGCCTCATTGTGAAGAAATGCCCTTACTGCAAGAAACCATAGACCATAAGACACAGGAGCAGAATTGGGCCATTCAGCCCATCGAGTGTGCTCTGCCAGTTGATCATGTCCGATTTATATGTTACAAACCTCATTATCTTCATCTGCTCTTAACAAATATCCTATTAATTCCTTCTCTGTTCATAAGAGACACCACAGCAGTGTAATGGTTAGCATGGCACTACTACACTTCGGGCCAATGAAGTTCAGAGTTCAATGACACCATCTGTAAGGAGTTTGTGTGTCCTCCTCATGAGTACAAAGGTTTCCTCCAGGTGTTCTGGGTTCCTTCTACATTCTAAAGATGTACCGGTTAGTTGGTTAATTGGTCATTGTAAATTGTCTTGTGATTAGGCTAGAGTTAAATAGATGGGTAGCCAGCAATGTTCCTATTAATTTGTAATGGCCAGTGTGCACAAGAATCCTGTGCTGTGCAATTTTTTACCCAGTGACAACATACCTACACTGAATTTTAGAAAATAAAGGCATTCATTTTAACAGCAGGCAAAACACTATCAATAAGACATTTGATCTCCTCTGGGTTTGATCGTTTTTGCTCATGTTCATCTGCACTCTCACAAAACATGAGAGTAATGAAGGATTTTCTCAGCTGAGCTTTTGCACACTGTCTGTAGGTGATTTGCTTGCTAAATGATACATCAAAAAGTCAAGTTTCCAAATATTACTCCACTTCTTCCCACTTGCAAATTCTCCAGAACTTTTGCATCGCAATAATACACGCAGGTAACACCAGTCTCTGTATAGTACATAAACATTTCTTGTAGCTGCATGTTCCTGGCCTCATGGGCTTTTGGTGTAGCAGTTTCTACTGTTTCATGAAGCCATTCTGATTTAAATGAACTCGCAGTTCTTTTGCACTTCATTTCCTTTGCTTCTTTGGAATTTGACATAGTGAATCCATAACTTCTTCAATAAAAACAGTATAAATAAGCCAATTCTAACATCTGCGGACAAATCATTGCAAACTCCACACTGTGAACACCGTCCACATCAAAAACCAGAAAAGGAAATGTGATTGTGTATGATCGCGAAGTATACTTAACATGCCAACAGGGTAGAGGGTGACAACCTTTGTTTAAATTCCTTTGTGTGCTAGTTGCAAAAACTCTGTGCACACACACAGACACACACCTTAGAAGGAACATTGGTAGTCAAACTAGTACTCCCATTTTTTCTAGCACATTGTGTTTCACTTTTTTAGCCTCAATACCTCCTTGTGTAATTGGATCTTTGATTTCCTCACTTGCAGACCCCAGTCAGTTCAGATTGGCAAAAACATCTCCTTCACAATCTCCACCAGCACAGCTGCACCCGAAGACAGTCTGCTCAGCCCCCTGCTCTACTCACTTTACACTTACTATGTGGAGCTAAGCTCAGCTCCAATGCCATATTCCAGTTTGCTGATGACACAATTGATGTAGATCAAATCAAAAGTGGTGATGAATCAGCATATAGGAGGGAGGTTGAAAATTTGGCTGAGTGCTGTCATTACAAAAACCTCTTACTCAATGTCAGCAAGACCAAGGAGCTGATTAATGACTTCAGGCTGAGGAAACCAGAGGACCAAGAGCCACTATGTGTGCAATTATGAAGAAAGTACTGCAGCACCTCTACTTCCATAGCAGTCTGCAGAGAGTCAGCACGACATCTAAAATTTTGACAAACTTCTATAGATGTGTAGTGGAGGGTATATTGACTGGCTGCATCACAGTCTGGAATGGAAACACCAATGCTCTTGAACAGAAAATTGTACAAAATGTAATGGATTTGACCCAGTCCATCACAGATGAAACCCTCCTAGCCATCGAGCGCATCTACACAGGGCGCTGTTGCAGAAAAGCAGCATCTGTCATCAAGGGCCTCCATCACCCAGGCCATGCTCTCTTCTTGCTGCTACCCACAGGAAGAAGGTACAGGAGCCTCAGGGCTCACACCACCAGGTTCAGGAATAGTTACTACCCTTCAACCATCAGGTTCTTAAACCAAAGAGAATAACTTCATTCATCTTCACTCACCCATCATTGAAATGTTCTCACAGCCATTGGACTCACTTTCAATGATTCTTCATCTCATGTCCTCAATATTTATTGCTTACTTATTTATTATTATTATTTCTTCTTTTTGTATTTGCGTACTTGTTGTCTTCATCACTCTGGTTAAACACCCTAGTTGGGTGGGCTTTCATTGATTCTGTTATAGTTGCTATTCTATAGATTTGCTAAGTATGACCATAAGAAAATGAACCTCAGGTATACAGTGACATATATGTACTTTGAATTTTGTATGTTACTGCCACTAGCCAGGAAATGTTTCTTTATTTATCTGAATTATAATTAACATTCTTTTATTGGCTTCATTTCATTATTAGTGGGTTTAGCAGGGCAGTATTAGCAGTCATAAATAAACCAGCTGCACTTACTATTGGTTTCCAAAAAGCTCAAAACCTAACTGACATACCTTGCCCCAGGTTGGACCAAGGTCGTCAGGGTGGTGAGGGGTCACTGAGAAAAGAAATCCCATGTGTACAAATGTTGAAGTGGACGGTGTGTGTGTGTGTGTGTGTGTGTGTGTGTGTGTGTGTGTGTGTGTGTGTGTGTGTGTGTGTGTGTGTGTGTGTGTGTGTGTGTGTGTGTGTGTGTGTGTGTGTGTGTGTGTGTGTGTGTGTGTGTGTGTGAGAGAGAGAGAGAGGTGGGAAATCTGGGATCAGGGCTTGTTTTGTCTTTGTTGTTTTATACCATTATTTTTATTGTTGTTTGTTGTATGTTGCCTGCGTGTTGCTCTTCTGAACATGATGGGTATGCTATGCTGCCACTGGATGTGTAGTGAAGCTTGTGGACTGCCTCCAGTACATCCTTAGATTGTGTTGGTTGTTAATGCAAACAGTGGATTTCACTGTAAGTTTTGAAGTTTGCTTCTGTGTCAAGCCATATAGCATTGTGCTCCAAGGTTTCTTAATCGAGTCATTAAATCCTTGTGCTTTCTGTTTACTCTTTTCATTTATTTTGACTGGCATGAGATTTTCACACATTTTGTTTATTTAAAGTGGGCTCCTGATTAGTGCTTATTGCGGGGGTTATTGTTTTCAGAATGATTTATTGCTCAGTCAAGCCACCGATGTTTTGTTGGAATTCCTCTGTATAAGCTCTTGTTTCCATCTCTACATGGGAGTCTCTGCAAATGGGTTCAGTCATTGCCAGTGCACACTGTGACATTCGATGTACACGTGATGTACCCGTTTCCATTTCCTGAGGAGATGGAGGCAAGTGAGGCTTGCCCCTACCATTTTAATCAATTTTTACAGGAACACCACCAAGAGTGTCCTGAACAGCTGCATCACTGCCTGTTTTGGGAAAGCAAGGCATTGACTGCTACTCTGTATGTAACTGCTAAGAGGATCCTCAGGGTCTCTCTTCCCCCTAATAGAGATGCTTTTCAGGAGAACTGCATATGGAAGGCCCTTAGCATTGACAGTGATCCTCCCATCCATCCAACAATCTCTTTGAACCCTACCATCAGGCAGGAGGTACCGAAGTATTAGGACATGGACTGTTAAGATGGAAAACAGCTTCTTCTCCCAGACTGTTGGACTACTGAACTCACTGCTACCACCCAGGTTTCCACAGTGCTGTGGCCACTGTGCTATTTGCTTTACACTTATGATTTGTGTGGATAAGTACAGTTCCAGCACCATATTCAAGTTTGCTGATGTTGTGGGCCATATCAAAGGTGATGAGGGAAATTGAAAACTTGGCTGAGTGCTGGCATAACAACAACCTCTCACTCAGTGTCGGTAAGACTGACGAGCTAATTGTAGACTTCAGGAGAGGAAACCAGATGTTCATAAACCAGTTCTCATCAGTGGATCGGAGGCAGAGAGGGCAGTAACTTTAAATTCCTGGGTGTCCCTATCTCAGAGGAGCTGCCCTGGACCCATCATTTAAATGTCATTGCAAAGAAAGCACAACAGCATCTCTACTGCATTAGGAGTCTGCGGAGATTTGGCATGGCATCAAACATTTTGGCAAACTTCTACAGATGTCTGGTGGAAAGTGTATTGACGAGCTGTATTATGGCCTGGTAGGGGAACACCAATGCCTTTGAACAGAAAATCCTACAAAAGATAAAGGATTTGGCCCAGGCATCACAGGTAAAGCCCTCCCAACCATGGAGCATATCCACATGAAACACTGCAATAAGAAAGCAGCATCCATGATCAGAGATCCTCACCACTCAGGCTATGCTCATTTCTCACTGTTAGAATCAGGCAAAAGGTACAGGATCTTCAGGACTCGCACCACCAGGTTCAAGAACAGCTATTACCCCTCAGCCATCAGGCTCCTGAACAAAATGGGATAATTACACTCTTTCTATTGAGATGTTCCCACAGAAAATTATCTCTCTTCAGGACCCTTTATCTTGTTATTTCATGCTCGTGTTATTTATTGCTATTTATTTATAGTTACATTCCAACAGTTTGTGTTCTTCTACGCTCTTTAGAAGTATAGAAACATGGAAAACCTACAGCACAATACAGGCCCTTTGGCCCACAAAGTTGTGCTGAACATGCACCTACCTTGGAAATTACTAGACTACCCCATAGCCCTCTATTTTTCTAAGCTCCATGTACCTATCCAGAAGTCTCTTAAAAGACCCTATCATATCCGCCTCCACCAGCGTTGCCAGCAACCCATTCCACGCACTCACCACTCTCTGAGTAAAAAACTTACCCCCAACATCTCCTCTGTACCTACTCCCCAGCACCTTAAACCTGTGTCCTCTTGTGGCAACCATTTCAGCCCTGGGAAAAAGCCTCTGACTATCCACATGATCAATGCCTCTCATCATCTTATGCACCTCTATCAGGTCACCTCTCATCCTCCTTCGCTCCAAGGAGAAAAGGCCGCATTCACTCAACCTATTCTCATAAGGCATGCTCCCCATTCCAGGCAACATCCTTGTAAATCTCCTCTGCACCCTTTCTATGGCTTCCACATCCTTCCTGTAGTGAGGCAACCAGAACTGAGCACAGTACTCCAAGTGGGATCTGACCAGGGTCCTATATAGCTGCAACATTACCTCTTGGCTCCTAAATTCAATTCCACAATTGTTGAAGGCCAATGCACCATATGCTTTCTTAACCACAGAGTCAATCTGCGATGCAGCTTTAGTGTCCTATGGACTCGGACCCCAAGATCCCTCCGATCCTCCACACTGCCAAGAGTCTTACCATTAATACTATATTCTGCCATCATATTTGACCTAACAAAATGAACCACTTCACACTTATCTGGGTTGAACTCCATCTGCCACTTCTCAGCCAGTTTTGCATCCTATCAATGTCCCACTGTAACCTCTGACAGCTTTCCACATTACCTACAACACCTCCACCCTTTGTGTCATCAGCAAACTTACCAAGCCATCCTCCACTTCCTCATCCAGGTCATTTATAAAAATCACAAAGAGTAGGGGTCCCAGAACAGATCCCTGAAGCACTCTGTTGGTCATTGACCTCCATGCAGAATATGACCCGTCTACAACCACTCTTCTCCTTCTGTGGGCAAGCCAGTTCTGGATCCACAAAGCATTGTCCCCTTGGATCCCATGCCTCCTTATTTTCTCAATGAGCCTTGCATGGGGTACCTTATCAAATGCCTTGCTGAAATCCATATACACACTACATCTACTGCTCTTCCTTCATCAAAGTGTTTAGTCACATCCTCAAAAAATTCAATCAGGTTTGTAATGTTACAGTCCGGTCCGTGGACTCCTCATTCCAGTCATTTCCTTTTCCCCTGTGTTCCATTGGGCACCTTGATTAAGGCATCTGATCTTCATTTCGAACCAGCAGCACAAAAGGCTCCGGGTTACAGCTAATGAGTTGCTGGACCGTCATCAGAAGGTCGTCACCGGTAACCAGTCACCGGAAGCCAGTCACCTCAGCAAGGCGGCTATGCTTGTCTCGGGGACGCCGAGAATCGTGGATTCTAGTTGTTTCTGTGCCGTGGCCACTTAGTGAATTCAGTCGTTTTCGTGTCCAGCTGGGTTGTCGGCCGTTTTGCTGCTGCTCCGAGTATGATACGAATTCTGTCGTTTTCATGGCCGGCTGAGACTAGGTCGAGTCGGGAGCCTGCCGTGTGCAGTTTCTGGGTCGAGTCGAGAGCCTGCTGTCCTTCCAGCTGAGTAGACTCGGCCGTTTGCCGCTACTCCGACTTGGGTATTCTGTTTCTTCATTGTCCAAGTCCTTCCAGCGGAGTAGGTCCGGCCGTTTGCTGTCTCCTCATTGTCCAATTCTTCCAAGTCCAGGCTCCAAGCCGTGTTCCAGTTCCAGGCTCCGTGTTAAGTACGAGCCCAGGCTGAGGCTCAATAAAGCTCCAAGTCCGAGTCAAAATCTGAGTCTGAGTTGAGATCCAAGTTCCAAGTCCAAGTCAAGATCCAAGTCAAGTCTGAGTCCAAGTCCAGTTTGTTATCCAACCTTTAAGTCTAGGTTGACATTTTTGTTCTGGCTTTCAGGCTTCCTAGTAACTATCAATAAACACTGTTCTGTTTATTCTGCCTCTGTGTTTCTAACCAGCTGCACCACTGCACAGTGGCAGACAGGAAGGCTCTAAAACGGGTAGTTAAAACTGTCCAACACATCTTCAGGAATCATCAGGAAATGACTTCATTATTTCTTGTCAGTCACTTTATGTACAGCCTGGTATCACTTCATGGACATACAATCAATCTACACATATAAACTAGCTTATTCATATTTATTGTGTGTATTTGGTATTGTTTTCTTTATCGAACTGTGAGTTTTTGTCTTGCGTCGGACCCGGAGTAACAATTATTTCGTTCACCTTTACACCTGTGCTGGAAATGATATTTCTTGAATAAGTGACCTTGAATGATCTTGAAACCATTTACTGGACGCTTAGGGACCGAGTGTTCACGCCGAGACCCCGGACTGTCGCAGCGCAGTGCCCGGGACACCCGAAGGAGGTGGGTATCAATCCGGCCGATGGGGGGTGGGGGGGATACCGTCATCACATGCCCCCTCCTGGCGTCTAGCCCACGGCGTGTAAATGTGCCCAGCCCCCGGGGTCGGAGTGGCGAGGGGGCGATGCTGGGGCGAACAGCGTTGCGGCTTCCACTTCGCTGAAAAGTAACGCGAAGACGCCACTTCCTGTCTAACAAAGGCATTGCGGTGGCGAAAGCGGAGCCTGCCGTCAAATACCCGCAGCAAACGCCGGCTCCAAAGCATACCGGGGGGCACAAAGGAGAGGAGACCTTCTGTTCTCCTCCTTAAAATGGGATTCTCTGCCAGACCTGTTTTTCCTCGGCTGACGTGCATCCAATTCTGAAATTGTGAGTACTCGCGAATGCGATTCGTACATTGTAAAAGTATGGTTCATTCACCAATTGCACCTGCAGGTATTGTCCATCGCTGGGACTGCAACGCCGCATCGTTTCGTTTCTTTCATGTTGGCAGAACATTTCAGTGTTAATGATTTTATGGGGAAAAAAACTGTATGTTCTTGCATAATATCCATGTTAACGCACGGTTTGCAAATACCCTTTCACAGATTTTCCCATTATATAAGCTATCTTATGTATTTATATTTATTTATGATTATTGTGTTCTTTATGCTTAGTGTGTGTTTTTGTATATACTGGATCGAATCCGGAGTAACAATTATTTCGTCTCCTTTACACTCGTATACGCGAAAAGCCATTAAACAGGCTTGAATGTTGAAAAGGTTTACATAGAACATTGTAGAATTAAAAATAACAATTAAAAATATATAGCAGCCCCTATGTAATTCAAATGACCTTTTGTGTATCTGAATGTGGATAGGTTTGATTTTTTTTTAGTATCATTCTTTCGAAGTCGACGTGAAATGATAGCGCCACCTCCAAAAATGACCCACGGAATCTTGCAGAGACTTGAGAAACCCCGAGGCTGTTTAAAATCAAAATATCATTTGACTGCCTATTAAAACTTTGTCAGCTAATATTGTGCGTCCACCAATCACGTTGCGAACCCATCTTTGTGTTGGGATCAGTCGAGGTGTAGCGAGCGGCCACACTCACGACGCTGTTCAATCAACGATTCATCTTTCAAAGTGGGCTGTGATTCATGGCAAATCCCGCACGGTAATCCGCTTCCAACATTCCCCGGTTATTCCAAAGCAGCGGCTCCACAATAGATGTTTGTTGTGTTGGATGCATTTGCAATTGTTAGCCTTGCTCTTGTACAATCAATCCGCGCAGCTCTTTTAGCTCGTTTCGAGGAAACCCGTTCAGAACTGTGGGGCTCACTTGTTAATGCAGTTTCGGCGACGTGACTTGATTGCCAAGTGCCATATTCGCAACGGAACGCCGACTTAAAGTTAACCATTCCTTACTTCCTCAGCAGCCCCTGTGCAACATATACAATGCAGAAGTCAGCTGAGGGAGCTGCGTTCCCAACCAAGACCAAAATTAGGCATTTTGTCAAATAATCACCGTTTAGCCACAAGGGGTGTGTGTGTGTGTGTGTGTGTGTGTGTGTGTGTGTGTGTGTGTGTGTGTGTGTGTGTGTGTGTGTGTGTGTGTGTGTGTGTGTGTGTGTGTGTGTGTGTGTGTGTGTGTGTGTGTGTGTGTGGCCTCATAGGACTGTGGCCTTGTCATGGCCCAGAAGCTTGTGAGTTCCTGAGATCCCAAGAGCAATGGGGTCTGGAGTTTAGGGTCACCCATGGCGGAAAGGTCAAGCCGGAGGTTCCAGACAAAGAGCAATCCAACCACGACCTCATCGGTGGAGCTGGAGGAAGGCTGCAGCAGTGAAGGGTCCCCAGTCATCTCACACACCGTGCCTCTGGATTCTGAGCCCAATCTGTCCAGGACCGTGTGGTAGCTGCTTCTGCATCAGCCTCTCCACCTTAACCAAAGCCGTGCACAGGCATTCCCCAATAAGAAAATCCACCCTAACATCCTGATTAAGTGGATCAATCTCTGCAGACACCTGAGGATGAGGACCCAGGAATAGACAAGCTCTTAGGAGATCATCATACTCAACTTGAGCTATTACACTGTGTGTGTGTGTGAGTGAGTGAGTGTGAGTGTGTGTGCGTGTGTGTATGTGCGCGTGTGTGTGTGTGTGTGTGTGTGTGTGTGTGTGTGTGAGTGAGTGAGTGTGAGTGTGTGTGTGTGTGTGTGTGTGTGTGCGTGCGTGCGTGCGTGCGTGCGTGCGTGCGTGCGTGTGTGTGTGTGTGTGTGTGTGTTCTGCACAGACAATGCAAAATACTAACACATTATCTCGTTGAGTGCCAGAAATTGTATTGATTCAAAGACGTGACATTTACAACATCTCGGCCATGCTCTTTTCTCATCGCTGCCATCAGGACCAACTCACAACACCAGCTTCAGGAACAGTTATTACCCCTCAACCATCAGGCTTTTGAACCAGAGGGGATAACTTCACTCAACTTCACTCATACAATCACTGAACTGTTCCCACAACCTATGAACTTTCTTTCAAGGACTCTTCATCTCATGTTCTCGATGTTTATTGTCTGTTTATTTATTTATTTTCTTTCTATTTGTATTTGAACAGATTATTGTCATTTGCACATTGGTTATTTGTCTGTCCTGTTGACTGTGGTCTTTCATTGATTCTCTTATGGTTACTATTCTATAGATTAATTGAGTATGAATTGAAAATGAGTCTCAGAATTGTATATGGTGGCACATATGTACTTTGATAATAAATTTACTTTGAACTTTGAACTTTGAACTGAACATACAAGATTGGAAGGAAAAAAGACTTCTTCAAAAATAGGAAGATGAATAGATTGGTTTATGTAGTTGACACTACGACTGATCAATAGAGAATGTCACACTGTGTTAATTATAGCATAAATAGGATCATGGGAATACAAGGTGTAATTGCAATTAGATAGTTTTCTAAGAAGAACAAAGGTTTCTTTCCGACCTACCATTCTACTATATAATCTGTACACCACATAGTCTTCACTGATATTTTAATTGAGCAGATTTTGAGATTTTCTGAAATTACGCAAGAGATTTGTTGGCCCTCATGGGATGAGAGGGAGTTGAATGTAAATTGGTACCTCTGTTATATGTGTTCAGCCTAGGATTCAGGTTTCTCACGATTTTAAAACTTTCCAATATATGCTACTTGGAGTAACTTTATTATGGTAATATCTGTTGGATAATTCTGAAGTAGCTAACTTTTACCTCTGTCTACCCAGTTCGTCCCTCCTTTAGATGTTCAACTTTGCCAATCTCCTGCTTTAAATTTATTTCACCAATTCTATATAATAAACCAATGTAAACGTTCCCACAGTGCACAAAATGCTGGAGGAACTCATCAGGTCAGGCTACATCAATAGAGAGGAATAAGGAGTCTGTGTTTTGACAGACAGACAGACAGACATACTTTATTGATCCCGAGGGAAATTGGGTTTCGTTTCAGCTGCACCAACCAAGAATAGTGTAGAAATATAGCAATATAAAACCATAAATAATTAAATAATAATAAGTTAATCATGCCAAGTGGAAATAAAGTCTAGGACCAGCCTATTGGCTCAGGGTGTCTGACATTCCGAGGGAGGAGTTGTAAAGTTTGATGGCCACAGGTAGGAATGACTTCCTATGCCACTCAGTGTTACATCTCGGTGGAATGAATCTCTGGCTGAATGTACTCCTGTGCCTAACCAGTACATTATGGAGTGGGTGGGAGTCATTGTCCAAGATGGCATGCAACTTGGACAGCATCCTCTTTTCAGACACCACCATCAGAGAGTCCAGTTCCACCCCCACAACATCACTGGCCTTATGAATGAGGCCATGGTATTTCATCAGGAATCTCAGCCCAAAATGTTAACTGTTTATTCCTTTCCATAGACAACGCTTGACCACAGTTCCTACAGCATTTTATGTGTGTTGCTCTAAATTTCCAGCACTTGAAGAATCTCTTGTGTTTAAACGGTCCTGCATCCTTTTTTGTTGTTTGTTTAAATAACTGTGAATCAGAGACTCTTAAAACCCATAGATGTGCAACTTGAGTGGTAGGACAACAATCCTTTGTTCAAGAAAACTGCTCTAAGAAGGTATTTTGTAGTCCATCAAGAAAACAAACCCTGCAAGGTTATAGGCAGAGTGCTCAGCATAATATATTAAGTCAAACATTGTAACACAGCTGATAATTTTGTAGTCTTAGACCATAAGACTATAAGATATAGGAGCAGAATTAGGCCATTTGGCCCATTGAGTCTGCTCCGCCATTTCATCATGGCTGATCTATTTTCCCTCTCAGAACCATGCTCCTGCCTTCTCCCTGTATCCCTTCATGCTCTGACCAGTCAAGAATCTGTCAACCTCTGCCTTAAGTGTACATAAAGACTTGGTCTCCACAGTGATGCACCATCAATAACTCACGCCGAGACTTAGGAAGTGAGATATCGGCTTTTATTGACTGAAGAACAACACTACATCCTGGGAAAATGAGGGAGAGCAGCAGGCCACAGTCGCCTTTATACAGGGGTCTGTGGGAGGAGCCACAGGAGCAGTCAGCAGGGTCTTGGGAGGAGCCACAGGAGCAGTCAGACAGGTATATCTAGTTCACCACACACAGCTGCCTGTGACAATGAATTCCACAGATGCTCCACTCCCTGGCTAAAGAAATTCCTCTTCATCTCTGTTCTAAAAGGATGCCCCTCTATGCTGAGGCTGTGACTTCTGTTCTTAGACTCTCCCAGAAGAAGAAACATCCTTTCCACATCCACTCTATCAAGGCCTTACATCATTTGATAGGTTTCAATGAGGTCACCCCTCACTTCTGAATTCCAGTGAGTACAGGCCCAGAGCCATCAAATGCTCTTCATATGACAAGCCATCAGTCTGTGAGTTCAGCTCAGGGCTAGCAACCCTGACTGGTCAGAAAAACTGTTACGGAAACAGCACTGAAGAATCCTGTTCTAAAACTTGAGCATAAAGGTGTCAAAAGGCCCATTAATCTGCCTAGTCCCGTTGACCTGCATACCACAACCATCTACATACCTATTCAATTTTCTTTTAAATTTTGAAATCGACCCTGCATCCACCAATTGCTTTTGTAGCTCGTTCCATACTCCCTCCACCTTCTGAGTGAAGAAGTTCCCTCTCAGTTTCCGCTTAAGCATTTCACTCTTCACCTTTAACCCATGACCTCTAGTTCTAGTCTAACCCAACCTCAATGGAAAAAGCCTGCTTGCTTTTACTCTATCTATACCCCTCATAATTTTGTATATCCCTATCAAATCTTTGCTCAGTCTTCTATGTTCGAGGGAATAAAGTCCTGTCCTATTCAACCTTTCTCTATAACTCAGGTCCTCAAGTCCCAGCAACATTTTTGTAAATTTTCTCTGCACTCTTTTAGTCTTATTTACATATTTTCTCTAGGAAGTTGACCAAAACTGGACACAGTACTCCAAATGTAGTAAATGATAAGGAGGATAGTAATAAATATCAAAAGCTGATGACTGTGGGGCCAAGTCATTGGGCATATTTAAAGCAGAGGTTGATAGATCCTTGATGAGTCAGGACATCAAAGGTTATGGGGAGAAGGCAGGAGAATGGGGTTGATAGGGATAGTATATCAACTGTGATGAATTTATGATCAGCCGGTGATCTGTCCCATCCGTCCAGCAATCTCTAACCCCTACCATTAGGCAGAAGGTACCGTAGCACTTGGACACAAACTGTTAGGATGGGAAACAGCTTCTTCCCCCAGGCTGTGAGTCTACTGAACTCCCTGCCGCCACACAGGTCCTGTATTACGTGCCAGTAGCGTTATACTGGTTACTTTTTAAATTGTATCATTTACGCACCTCAGTATTTGTTAATTTATTGGTGGTAATATTACATTATGTGTTATGTGTGTGGGTTATAGATACTGTGTAGTACGCCTTGGTCTGGGGGAACATTGTCACGTTTGGTGATATACATGTGTACCGTTGGATCACAATAACATTGAACTTGAATGGCAAAGGCTCGATTGGCCTAGCTCTGCTCTTATATCTTATGGTCTTAAACCTGTACTTTTTCAATGAGCTGAGATGATCCCTGGGGCCAGTAGAAGTCCAATGGCTAGGCCAATTAATATGCTAATTATATTTATATCATTGCTCACTCAATTCAGTATTATTAAAGCATGAAGGACATCCGACCCTGGCTCCCTCATTGGAGTATTGAGGAGGGTGTGGTTATTCTTCACCGCAAAGTAACACAGATAAGAAGATATAGAGGTCATAGATGCCAGATTGTTCACCTTAAGACAGAGAGGATCACAGGGAAATTTGCCATACAGTTAAGATTTAATATTTGTTAGGAAATGTAGGGGAGGCTTGAGCCAAAGGCAGAGCAGTAGAGGCGATTTAGTAGTGAGCAATCACTTTACTAATAAACTTCAAAATAACAAGCTCTGAAGGGCCACAACATGAGAGAACAGATGGTACTCAACATGATGAGGCAACGAGACAAGTAAAGGCTTGGAGCAACTGAATGAGGCTGGCTGGTTCAATGGGTGAGCAAAGGATTGTGGCTGAGAGCTGGGTTCAAACAGGCTGCAGGTGATAAGTAAGAAATGAGTGGCAGGTGACTCCTGTTAGCTAGGAGGGGACGGTCAAGTGCCTGCCTGTGCAGGCCTGACAATATTAGTTATGTTTGTTGCAGGTATTTTGAAACATTGAAATATGCAGTGAAATGCATCAGTTTGTCTCAATGACCAACACAGTCCGAAGATGTGTTGGGGCAGCCCGCAAGTGTTACCATGCTTCTGGCACCAGCATAGCACACCCATGGTTTATTAACCCTAACCTGAGTGTCTTTGGACAACAGCAACTATACTACCTGAGGTGCTTAAGGAAAGTTAATCTGCCTCAAGAATTGCTGGCCAACCTTGATCGATGTGTGATGGAGAGCATACTGACATACGGAATGACAGTGGGACTCTAGCTGCAGCAAGACAGATCACAAAGCACTCCAGTGGGTGATTGGGAAGTCTCCGTACATCACTGAGACTCAACTACTGGACTTAGAGACTATCGCTGCCTACGGAGTGCTCGTGATATCATTAAAGCCTCATCCCATCCCGGAAACTGTCCGTTCAATCTGCTGCCATTTGGTAGGAGACACAGAAACACCTTAGCCAAGACAGTGCGACTGAAAAACAGCTTCTTCCCGAGGCCTGTTGAGCAGCTGAATATTGCTACACCCTGGCTTGCCGTTGGACTTTGAGTGTTATGAACTATCGAAGTCACGTGTTGCATGTAAATATGGGATTATTCTAATTAAGTGGTACCGTATGCATTATAAATATCTGTTTTTCATGGACTGGGGTAGCACCACAATCTCAATAAGTTCTGTTCTGTTTGGAATGTGAGAGGAAACCGGAGCATGCAGAAAATGCATTTCTTACTTCCCAGCATCTACTCCAGCCTTGCAGGAATAGGAAAGGGAGGAAAAGAAGAGCTCCCTTCACAAAATGGTGAGTATACAAGATTCCAGAAGTATGATATTGCTCAGTTTTTAAACTGTTTTTTATTACCATGATCAATAGGAGGAGCAACTAAGCAAGAATTTAGTTTTTAAATTAAAATTTTAACAGGGCAGCTAATGGCACTCCCCATTCCCATTCTGACATGTTGATCCATGACCTCCTCGCCTGCCACAATGAAGCCATCACAGGTTGGAGGACCAACACCTCATTTCCTTCGCTGTAGCATCCAGACCGATGGTGTGAGCATCAATCCCTCTAACATCCAGTAACTTTTCCCTTCTTTCCCTCCTCTTCTTTTCCTTTCCTTTCCTCATTGATTCCCCTCTCACCCCTTCTTTTTCCCTCACACCACCCTCTGGTGCCTCTCCTCCTTCCCTTTCGCCCATGGTCCACTCTCCTCACCTATTAGATTACTTCTTCTCTCCTTTACCTCATCTACCTATCACCTCCCAGCTTTGTACTTCAATTTCCCTCTCCCCACCCGGCTGCCCTCTTACCTGGTCTCACCTATCATTTGCCTGTTTGTCCTCCATCTCCTCCTCCCACCTTCTTATTCTGGCTTCTTCCCCCATCCTTTCCAAGCCCGATGAAGGCTCTCATCATTGACTGTTTATTTCTCTCCTTAGAGTTCCTCCAGCATCCAGCATTTTGTGTGTGTTGCTCTGGATTTCCAGCATCTGCAGAGTCTCTTGTGTTAGTAAGAAAGAATTAATTATTTTCAAAATTTCCTCACCTATTGGGAGAGGGCAGATATATGAGCAGGGATTGTTCAAGAAATAAATTCCTTAACTGTCAATAACGTGTAAAAATTGCCACAAACGTGGAAATTGAAATAAAGGGACTCCTGTATATGAGAAGAGAAATGTGTATCCATATAAATATTTTATATGGTAATGATAAACTCAGGAAGGTTTTTCAGAAGCTGAGAAGACAGAAAATATACTTCTCTGCAGAGAGAATTTAACAATTGTGTGGTTCAGTTGTTTGAGGAGAAACAGCTGATTAGATTTGAATGTAGGACAATGCGCAGAGAAGCAGGTAGCAGTAATTTATCTGTTAGTGACAGGTTGCCCCTGACAGAGGCTGAGAGAGAGAGGAATCATCAGTCAAATGTACAGGAATAATGGAATCCTGAGCACTTTTATACCTGAAGAACTCCCAGGATCTTTATCAGTTGAGATTCTACATCAAATTGCATGAAGGGTAATGACTGATGGCCCTTGACCCATGTCCTCACTTTCAACTGGCCAGGAAGTCTTGGAACACAAGACCAAGAAAAATCAATTTAAAACTGGAGCGACATCACACTTCCGGATCGTTCTTGACACATTTGGGGAACTCTCCTTTCTCTCTCTTTCCCATTCCTAACACACAGGAAAAGAATTTGGCCATTCAATTGTGGCCTATTTTATTTTTCCCTCTCATTCTCCTGCCTTCTCCCTGCAACCTTTTCATGTCAGGCATACATAGAGTCATTATTTATTTTATTTTTTTTCCCTTCTATATTAAGTATTGCTGCTAAGTTAACAAATTTCATGACAAATGTTGGTGATATAAAGCTGATTCCAATTCTGATCAGAACTGGAAAGAAAGAGGGAAGAAGCCAGAATAAAAAGGTGGGGGAGGGGAGGAGGATAGGTGAGGCCAAGTGGATGGGAAAGGGAAAGGGCTGGAGAGGAAGGAATCTGGTAGGAGAGGAGAGAGAATCATGGACATGGTTTTCAGCTAAGTTGGGCTGCACTGTGGAATAGTTTAAAATTCAAAGTAAATTTATTATTGAAGTACATATGTGTATGTCACTATATACACCCCTGAGATTCATTTTGTTGTGGGCATTCACTGTAATTACAAGGAAGCGCAATAGAATCAATGAAAAACTACACAATAAAGATGGACACACATACACACACACACAAATGAAGAGCATAAATAAATAAATAAACAAACAAACAAACAAGCAAGCAAGCAATAGAGAACATGAATTGTAGCGTCAGTCCAGAGACTGAGGAAGCAGTTCAGTGTTGGGGTGAGTAACATTATCTCACCCACATATTGCAGCACCAGAGACCCAGATTTAACATTGATGAGTGGGGTTCCCATGGTTTACAAGGGACCTCATGGGTTTCCTCCCACTTTCCAGAGCGATGTAGGTTATGAGTTTAATTGTCCATTCTAAATGGCTCCTGGTGTGCAGTTGAATGATAGAATCTCAATCGGGACACAGTTTACCAAGGTCTTGCACAGAATGTCCTCAGTTTTAATTTGCTTCTAGCTAAATACCATCTCCTCAACCTTTGGTAATGCATGCACCTTCCCATAATGAAGCAGTTTCTAACTGTGTTAATATTCATATGAATTGCTTTATTATTGATTTTAACCCTTATTTAGATTTTGTTTTTTTTTAGCATCAATGGTTGTGATATATTTGATAATGGAATTGGTTTATTTTTGCCACATGCAGTGAAAAGTGAAAACCTTGTTTTGCATACAGATCAGGCAAGTGTGATGTTGGCATTCACTTCAAAAGGACTGGAATATAAAAGCTAGGAGTTACTTTGGAGACTTTATAAAGCACTTGGAGTATTGTGAATAGTTCTGGGCCCCTTATCTCATTGGAGAGGTTCACAAAAACGATTCCAGGATTGAATGGCTTGTCATAGGAAGAGCATTTGATGGCTCTGGCCTCGTATTCACTGGAATTCAGAAGAATGAGGGGTGACCTCATTGAACCCTATCGAAGAGTCTTAAGAGCAGAGGATACTGCCTCAGAATAGAGGGGAGTCCTTTTCGAATGGAGATGGGGGGAATGGCCTGCTTCTGCTCCGATATCTCATGGTCTTATGGTCTAAATCATGACACAATGCATTGAGATACAATAACAGTGCAGAATAAAGTGTAGTAGATATTGAGAAAGTACAAGTGCAGGTAAATAATAAGTTGCAACATCATAACATCAGACAACAAACAACATCATGTTGTCTATATGGACTTCAGTAAGGCCTTTGACAAGGTTCCGCACAGAAGGTTAGTTAGGAAGGTTCAATCATTAGGTATTAATATTGAAGTAGTAAAATGGTTTCAACGGTGGCTCGATGGGAGATGCCAGAGAGTAGTGGTGGATAACTGTTTGTCGGGTTGGAGGCCGGTGACTAGTGGTGTGCCTCAGGGATCTGTACTGGGTCCAATGTTGTTTGTCATATATATTAATGATCTGGATGATGGGGTGATAAATTGGATTAGTAAGTATGCAGATGATACAAAGGCAGGTGGCGTTGTGGATAATGAAGTAGGTTTTCAAAGCTTGCAGAGAGATTTAGGCCAGTTAGAAGAGTGGGCTGAATGATGGCAGATGGAGTTTAATGCTGATAAGTGTGAGGTGCTACATTTTGGTAGGAATAATCCAAATAAGACATACATGGTAAATGGTAGGGCATTGAAGAATGCAGTAGAACAGAGTGACCTAGGAATAATGGTGCATAGTTCCCTGAAGGTGGACTCTCATGTGGATAGGGTGGTGAAGAAAGCTTTTGGTATGTTGGCCTTCATAAGTCAGAGAATTGAGTACAGGAGTTGGGATGTAATGTTAAAATTGTACAAGGCATTGCTAAGGCCGAATTTGGAGTATTGTGTACAGTTCTGGTCACCGAGTTATAGGAAAGATGTCAACAAAATAGAGAGAGTACAGAGAAGATTTACTAGAATGTTACCTGGGTTTCAGCACCTGAGTTACAGGGAAAGATTGAACAAGTTAGGTCTTTGTTCTTTGGAGTGTAGAAGGTTGAGCGGGGACTTGACAGAGATATTTTAAATTATGAAGGGGATAGATAGAGTTGACATGGATAGGCTTTTTCCACTGAGAGTAGAGGAGATTCAAACAAGAGGACATGAGTTGAGAGCTAGGGGGCAAAAGTTTAAGGGTAGCATGAGGGGGAATTTCTTCACTCAGAGAGTGGTAGCTGTGTGGAACGAGCTTCCAGTAGAAGTGGTAGAAGCAGGTTCAATATTGTCATTTAAAGTAAAATTGGATAGGTATATGGACAGGAAAGGAATGGAGGGTTATGGGCTGAGTGTGGGCCAGTGGGACTAGGTGAGAGTAAATGTTCGGCACGGACTAGAAGGGCCGAGATGGCCTGTTTCCGTGCTGTAATTGTTATATGGTTATAATGAGGTACTTGGGAGCTAGAGAGTCCCATCATATCGTATAAGAGGTCCATTTGTAAGTTTGTGTCATCGCTGATACTTAAATCTTCATTTTGTGTTTTTCCTCGTACTTTGAGACAAACTGCCACTGTATAGTCTGGCTTTGCGACGATTATCTTCCCAACAGAAGCATCAGCAGCTCTGATTCAGCGCTCCTGGACAAACTGAGTACCCCGATTCCTGAATCCCCTTTCCTCACCTCAGAAGAGTCAAATTGGATTTACTGTCAAAGTATGTATACACAATACATCTCTCAGATTCATCAACCCACAGGTAGCCATGAAACAAGAAAATCATGGAACTTGTTCAATGAAAACATCAAATGCTGTACACGCAAAGAAAAGAACAAATCACGCAAACGGCAAAGAGCAAGCGAACAGCACGAGTGGAGCACCTGGGAATGGTTTTGCTGCTGATGTAATGGTCGTTCTGTGGAAGCAGTGTTTGGGCTATGGTTAGAGATAATGGATGCTTTGGAGTGTGAGCTGGGGCTTTTGTTCAGTGTGAGATGGAGAGAGAAGATGCTGGAGTGAACGGGACATAGAATATGACCCGGTGGGGAGACCGTGATTCGACAGAGCCGGACGGCGAGATTGACTGAGGATCCATGAATTGATCTCCAACTGGTGCACATTTGTCTGTTTAAATATAATGGATCCTTTTTTATTTATTTCTTTTCTTTACTGACACTCTTGTGAAGATTCATAAATGTAATTCCTTCAATCGTATACAATGTGCTGTCTGCTGTTCCTTGGCACCGAGTTGTAACAGGATTGCAAATTACACAGCATGCACACAAACTGAGTTTGGGGTGGGAGAGCTGGCTCAATCTCTCTAGTTTGGCAGGACCGGTGTATGTCTTCCCTAGTCTTACACAGCTAATGAAACCAGGGGGTTTCACATAGAAATCGAAACATCAAACCAGGAGACCAGGAGTATTGAATTTAGTTCAGTTCAGCACTGCACCGCTAGCCAGTGCCGGTAACAGAGACAGCCTTTGCCAAAGTGGCCCAGTCTGCTTCGATGAAACTGCTAAACATTCAGCAAAAAAAGAGAATCCAGAAACACATGCAGCATGAACATCTAAGTCCCTGAAAAAACAAGTCCACAGCCATGAACCTCACCAGTCAAACCTTGCAATGTGGAACCCAAGGCTCCTTCACTTCCCTCGGACAGTAATTAGCTGAGGAAGAGCAAGACCGGTCAAGGCCAAACACCTGCCTGACCTCCACTCCACTCTTGTCCTCATCGACTTCAATCTTGCTCAACGTCTCAGTCGGAGAGAAGCAACGGAGTTGATCATGGGCTCACACTCTGTCTCTGGGCTTCCAGGCCGCCAGGCCGAACACTCTGTCCCAACCTCACTGAACTCCCAACCTCACTGAACTCCCAACCTCACTGAGCTCCCAACCTCACTGAGCTCCCAACCTCTCTGAACTCCCAACCTCTCTGAACTCCCAACCTCTCTGAACTCCCAACCTCACTGAGCTCCCAACCTCACTGAACTCCCAACCTCACTGAGCTCCCAACCTCACTGAACTCCCAACCTCACTGAACTCCCAACCTCACTGAGCTCCCAACCTCACTGAGCTCCCACCCTCACTGAACTCCCAACCTCACTGAGCTCCCAACCTCACTGAACTCCCAACCTCACTGATCTCCCAACCTCACTGAGCTCCCACCCTCACTGAACTCCCAACCTCACTGAGCTCCCAACCTCACTGAACTCCCAACCTCACTGAGCTCCCACCCTCACTGAACTCCCAACCTCTCTGAACTCCCAACCTCACTGAGCTCCCAACCTCACTGAACTCCCAACCTCACTGAGCTCCCAACCTCACTGAGCTCCCAACCTCACTGAACTCCCAACCTCACTGAACTCCCAACCTCACTGATCTCCCAACCTCACTGAGCTCCCACCCTCACTGAACTCCCAACCTCACTGAGCTCCCAACCTCACTGAGCTCCCAACCTCACTGAACTCCCAACCTCACTGAACTCCCTCGGAGGCAGCAAAGCACCAGGTTGCTCAATCAGCCCCCAAAACACCATGGAAATGTAATTCAGAGGTTCCAATCACACACATAGAGTCATATTTGAAAGAAGTATACGAGGGGTGATTGACAAGTTCATGGCTTAAGGTAGAAGGAGTCAATTTTAGAAAACCTAGCACATTTATTTTCCCTTCTTTGTAGAAGTCAACATCTTGGACCTCCAGAAGTGGTCCACAGCATGGGGTGATTGATAAGTTCATGGCCTAAGGTAGAAGGAGATGAGTTATTAATTTCAAACTTACTGCACTTTCACTCAAAGAGTTGAACTGCACATGCATGTAATGAGAGCTGTATAGCTAACCTCCTTCTACCTTAGGCCATGAACTTATCAATCACCCCTGCTGTGGACCACTTCTACAAAGAAGGGATCCGTATGCTCCGCGACAGCTGGACTAAGTGTGTTCATGTAGGAGGGGACTATGTTAAAAAATAAATGTGCTAGGTTTTCTAAAATTGACTCCTTCTACCTTAGGCCATGAACTGATCAATCACCCCTCGTAGCATAAACACCATCTATAAATTTGCTGATGATACAACCATTGTTGGCAGAATCTTCGATGGAGATGAGAGGGCATACAGGAGTGAGATATACCAGTTTGGGAAGTGGTGACACAGCAATAACTTTGCACTCAGTGTCAGCGAGACCAAAGGGCTGATTGTGGACTTCAGAAAGGGTAGGATGATGAAACACAAACCAATCCTCGTAGGGGGATGAGAGGTGGAGAGAGTGAGAAATTTCAAGTTCCTGGGTGTCAATATCTCTGGACCTAACGTGGACCCACCATATCGATGCAGCTATAAAGAAGGCAAAACAGTGGCTATATTTCATTAGGAGTTTGAGGAGATTAGGTTTGTCAACTACAACACTCGAAAACTTCTATAAATATACTGTGGAGAGCATTCTGACTGGCTGCATTACTGGCTGGTATGATACAGGACCGAAGTAAGTTGCAGGAACTTGTAAAATTAGTCAGCTGCATCATGGGTACTAGCCTCCGAAGTATCCAAAACATCTTCAAGGAGCAGAGCTTCAGGAGGGGATATCCATCATTAAGGATCCCCACTGCTTAGTATATACCCTCTTCTCACTGTAACCATCAGGGAGGAGGTACAGAAGCCTGAAGGCACACACTCAGCGATTCAGGAACTGCTTCTTCCCGTCTGCCATCTGATTCCTCAATGGACATTGAACCCATGAACACTACCTCACTACTTTTTTATTTCTGTTTTTGCACTAATCAATTTAACTATTTAATGCATATATACTGTAATTCAGATTTTTTCTCCATTTTAATTTATCATGTATTTCATTGTACTGCTGCCATACAGTTAGCAAATTTCACGACATATACCTGTGATGTTAAACCTGATTCTGTTTCAGAAAAGAAGTAGTTTTGTGCTTTGTCTGAAGGACATCGCCATTGGTTGTGTTGTTCACTGGCTCCATGCTGGCATCCATGCCTAACATGGAAAGATTGCTGGGAGTAATCAGGAGAATGAGAGGGAAAACTAAAATCAGCCATGATCGAGCCAAGAAGACTTGGCCTAATTCTCTTCCTGTGTGTTAGGAATGGGAAAGAGAGAGCAAGGAGAGTTCCCCAAATGTGTCCAGAACGATCCAGAAGTGTGATGTCGCTCCAATTTTAAATTGATTTTTCTTGGTCTTGTGTTCCGAGACTTCCTGGCCAGTTGAAGGTGAGGACATGGGACAAGGGCCATCAGTCGTTACCCTTCATGTGATTTGATGTAGAATCTCAACTGATAAAGATCCTGGGAGTTATTCAGGTATAAAAGTGCTCAGGATTCCATTATTCCTGTACATTTGACTGATGATTTCTCTCTCTCAGCCTCTGTCAGAGGCAGCCTGTCACAAACAGATAAATTACTGCTACCTGCTTCTCTGCGCATTGTCCTACATTCAAATCTAATCAGCTGTTTCTCCTCAAACAACTGAACCACACAATTGTTAAATTCTCTCTGCAGAGAAGTATATTTTCTGTCTTCTGAGCTTCTGAAAAACGTCCTGAGTTTATCATTACCATATAAAATATTTATATGGATACACATTTCTCTTCTCATATACAGGAGTCCCTTTATTTCAATTCCCAAATTTGTGGCAATTTTTATACGTTATTGACAGTTAAAGAATTTATTTCTTGAACAATCCCTGCTCATATATCTGCCCTCTCTCAAGAGATGAAGACGTTTTGAAAATAATTCTTGTTTTTGTCAGGTCTGCACAGGCAGACACCTCCTGGTCTCCGCCAGTGAAGAGGAGTCTCCTGCCATTCGTTTCTCACTCATCACCTGAAACTGGCAGTGTGTCTGTGGCCTACCACCATCAGGCTCCTGGACTGGCTTCCCTCCCCTCAGTACTGACCCGACTTGTCGGCTGTGGATATACCCTGTTTTCAGCCACCTGGGAAGCAGAAAGGGTGTGGGGGGCAGTAGATCGGGTACTTGGACTGCATCAAGAGTCACACTTGGTGCTGGATTAAACCATGGAATTCATGACCCTTGTGGCGATGTGGGGCTGGAATTCAGAATCGCTGCTGGCCTAATACCATCATGGCCTCTTGAGAAGTGCTCGGGAAATGCCTACCAACCTCGAAAGCCTCATCATCCTGGCCCTCTGAATTGACAAGCATCTTAGAGAATGACTGTCCAGGTGATCAGCTGGAATCCTAGTTCTGTTCCCAGAACTGTTTCAGGCTGCAGGATCCTCATCAACAAAGCCCCCTCTGGAACTCATGCTGTTCTCCCCCAAGAGCATGATTGCCACTGGAAGAACAATATGTTTACTTACTGCCGAGCCCCTGATCACCCATGTTCAAATGCCCACTGCATCTCGAAAGCAGCACCACCAGGTAGAAGTGAAGGTCCTTCTACCTGGCAACCCCCCACCGGCCTCTCGTACCAGCACCACTCTCTCTGTGCTTATCCACACCCTAATGATTCTACACATTCCGGAGGTTCTGGTGGATGCCGGTGCAGCAGGCAACTTTCTGGACAAGACTCTGTGTATGCAGCTTGGACTCCCTACTGAGCCTACCTCTCAGCCCTCCTGCATCAAAGCAATCGATGGATGTCTGTTGGGGTCTTGGATGGTCACAGCATACACACGGCCTGTGCACTTGAGCTTTGGAGAGCAGCACGAATCCATTCATTTCCTCCTGATTGACGTACCCAACACACCTCTCATCTTGGGTTATCCCTGGCTCTCCACTCACGCCCCTCATTTCGCCTGGTCATCTGGTTCACTCCCGAGTTAGGGATGCCCCTGCCAAACCATCTGCCTGTGGCCACATCTGACTTTACCCCATACATCTGTAGAAATGGAGGAAACCCTTGACTCACCAAACTCCCTCTGGAATACCACAACTTAGCCATCGCCTTCAGTAAAAAGGAAGCCGGCACCTTTCCATCTCACAGATTACACGACTGTGCAATCAAGCTCCTCCCAGGTACCATTCCTGTCTCCCAGTCTCCTCTGGAGATCCAAGCCATGAACATCACCAAAGTGCCACAGCATGGCTTCATTTTACCATTCCAGTTCCTAGATGGTGCACAATTCTTCTTTGCCAAGAAGAAAGGTGGGTGTCTCAGTCCCTGCATTGTCCACCATGGATACAACAAAATAACCATTACAAATGCTACCCTTCCCCCTTGAGGGATAGTGCATTCAAACCATTCCATGGAGCCCAGATCTTCACCAAACTGGAGATATGGTGTGTGTACGACCTGATCCACATCTGCCAAGGAATGAGTGGAGGACGGAGTTCATAACACCCACTGGCCACTACAAATACTTTTGGACTTTCCAGTAGTCCAGCCATTTTACAAGCCTTCATCAACAACATCCTCTGAGACATGCTACACAGATATGTATTCATCTTTGACGATATTCTCATCTTTTCCAAAGACCACCAAGACCAAGTCATTAAGCGTCTTCTCGAAAATGAACCACATTGAGAGTTGGAAAAATGCCAATTCCACACCACAGTAAGTTTCTTTCTGGGTTACGTCCTTTCACCCCAAGACATAACCATGGACGTAGAAACGTACTGGCTCTCATGAGCTCTCACCACGGTTAATTGGTCCCTTCAAATTTATCCATTGCATCAACACAGTCACTTACCATCACCAGCCATCACCATCCCTCAGGATCACACTTAGCATGTGTCTTGCCTTACGGCCGTTGTCCATGAACCACTCAACCCACCTGAGCCTACACCTCTGGAACCAAGGATGATGGAAGGGTGGTCCGGTGTACATGGCTCACCAGTTGATGGATTCAGATTGTACAGGTTGGAGCAGAGTTCTTGGGTGCTGGCTGGTTTCATCTTGGATCCAGCACTCATCAAGGAATTCCACCGGACCCATCCAGATCATCACCTGGCTGTCAGATGTCAGCCATAGGACTGAAGGGGGAGGGGGTGGGTCAGTCAGCCTGTAGAGGCAAGCACCTCCCAGTCTCCATCCAGTAAGAGGAGTCACCTGCCACTTATTTCCAATTCATCACCTGCAGTCTATTTAAACCCAACTTGTATGTACCTGTACAGTTCTTGTTGACTCTCGGAACCAGCCAGCCCCAAACAGTTGCTGCTAGCCTTTAGCTACATTTTTATCTTGTGTTAAATATCTATTTTCTCTTGTTTAGTGTCCCCTTGAGGCTTGTTATTTTTTAGTTTGCTATTAAAGTTATCGCTCATCATTAAATCGTTTCCACTGCTCTGTATTTGGGTCAGCTACATTTCCTGACAATTCTTGCTCAGTTGCATATTACCATATTACTCATATTACAGAAAAAAGTAAAACCTGGGTGAAGCCACACTTCTGGATCTTTGTGATTCTCCATTTTGTGAAGGGAGCTCTTCCTTTTCTCTCATTCCCATTCCTGCAAGAAAGGAATACAGAACAGAACAGCACAATACAGGCCCTTCAGCCCACGATATTAACCATACAACCATATAACAATTACAGCACGGAAACAGGCCATCCCAGCCCTTCTAATCCGTGCCGAATGCTTACTCTCAGCTAGTCCCACTGACCCCCACTCAGCTTATAACTCTCCATTCCTTTCCTGTCCATATACCTATCCAATTTTACTTTAAATGACAATACTGAACCTGCCTCTACCACTTCTACTGGAAGCTCATTCCACACAGCTACCACTCTCTGAGTAAAGAAATTCCCCCTCGTGTTACCCCTAAACTTTTGCCCCCTAACTCTCAACTCATGTCCTCTTGTTTGAATCTCCCCTACTCTCAATGGAAAAAGCCTATCCACGTCAACTCGCCCTCATAATTTTAAATACCTCTATCAAGACCCCCCTCAACCTTCTACGCTCCAAAGAATAAAGACCTAACTTGTTCAACCTTTCCCTGTAACTTAGGTGCTGAAACCCAGGTATCATTCTAGTAAATCTTCTCTGTACTCTCTCTATTTTGTTGACATCTTTCCTATAATTCGGTGACCAGAACTGTACACAATATTCCAAATTCAGCCTTACCAATGCCTTGTACAATTTTAACATTACATCCCAACTCCTATACTCAATGCTCTGATTTATAAAGTCCAGCATACCAAAAGCTTTCTTCACCACCCTATCCACATGAGATTCCAGCTTCAGGGAGCTATGCACCATTATTCCTAGATCACTCTGTTCTACTGCATTCTTCAATGCCCTACCATTTACCATGTATGTCTTATTTGGATTATTCCTACCAAAATGTAGCACCTCACACTTATCAGCATTAAACTCCATCTGCCATCATTCAGCCCACTCTTCTAACTGGCCTAAATCTCTCTGCAAGCTTTGAAAACCTACTTCATTATCCACAACGCCACCTACCTTAGTATCATCTGAATACTTACTAATCCAATTTGCCACACCATCATCCAGATCATTAATGTATATGACAAACAACATTGGACCCAGTACAGATCCCTGAGGCACACCACTAGTCACCGGCCTCCAACCCGACAAACAGTTATCAACCACTACTCTCTGGCATCTCCCATCTAGCCACTGTTGAATCCATTTTACTACTTCAATATTAATACCTAACAATTGAACCTTCCTAACTAACCTTCCGTGTGGAACTTTGTCAAAGGCCTTACTGAAGTCCATATAGACAATGATATTGTACTGATCCAAGTTCAATCTAATTTTTCCCTCCCACATAACCCTCCATTTTTCTATCCACATGCCTAGCTAAGACTATAACCATAAGACCATAAGATATAAAAGCAGAATTAAGCCATTTAGCCCATCACATCTGCTCTGTCATTTCATCATTGGCAACCCTTACATTTCTTCTACCAGAGTGTATGACCATACATTTCCAAACATTGCATCCCATCTGCCATTTCTTTGCCCACTCTCTGGAAAAAACAATTCCTTCTCATCTGTGTTCTGAGGCTGTGTCCTGTGGTTGTAGACTCTCTCACCACAGGAAACATCCTTTCCACATCCGTTCTATCAAAGCCTTTCACCATTCAATAGGTTTCAATTCTTCTGATTTCTCTTGAATACAGACCCAAAGCTATCAAACACCATTCCTATGACAAGCCATTCTATCTTGCAATCAGTTTTGTGTACCTCCTCTGAAGCCTCTCCAGTTCAACACATCCTTTCTAAGTGGCCCAAACCTGCTCACAATACACCAAGTGAGGTCTCACCAGTGCTTTATAAAGTTTCAACATCACATCCTTGCTTTGATATTCTAGTCCTCCTGAAATGAATGCTATCATTGTATTTACCTTTTGCTCACCACAGAGTCAAACTGCAAATCCTGCACAAGGACTTCCAAGTCCCTTTGTGTATTTTCTTCCCATTTCGAAAAGCATCAGCCCTTTCATTTCTTCTACCAGAGTGCATGACCATATTGTATCCAATCTTCATTTTCCTTGAACATTCTCCTAATCTGTCTAAGTCCTTCTGTAGCCTCTCTACTTCTTCAAAACTACCTGCTCCTCCAACTATCTTCATATCGTCTGCAAACTTTGCAACAAAGCCATCATTCCATCATACAAATCATGGACATATAATGTAAAAAGAATTGGTCCCAACACAGACCACCGTGGGACACCACTAGTCACCACCAGCCAGCCAAAAAAGGTTCCCTTCATTTCCACTCTTTGCCTGCTGCCAATCAGCCACTGCTTTATCTATGCTAGAATCTTTCCTGAGATATCATGGGCCCATTGTTTGTTAAGCAGCCTCGTGTGGCACGTTGTCGAAAGCCTTCTGAAAATCCAAGTACACGTCAACAGATTCTCCTTTGTCTATCCTGCTTGTTAGTTCTTCAAAGAATTCCAACAGAGATTTAAGGCAAGATTTTCCCTGAGGAAGCCATGCTTACTACAGCCTATTTTATCATGTGCCTCCAAATACCCTGAGACCTCATCCTTAATAATTGACTCCAACATCTCAACATTTTCCCAACTACTGAGGTCAGACCAACTGGCCCACAGTTTCCTTTTTTCTGCCTCTCTCCCTTCTTGAAGAGTGGAGTGACATTTGCAATTTTCCAGTCTTTTAGAAGCATTCCAGAATCTAGTGATTCTTGCAAGGTCATTGCTAATGCCTCCGCGATCTCTTCAGCCACCTCCTTCAGAACTCTGGGGTGTACCATCCAGCTAGATGACCTATCTACCTTCAGACCTTTCAGTTTCCCAAAAACCTTCTAGTTGTAGTAACTTCACGCACTTCATGACCCATGACACCTAGAACTTCCACCACACTACTCGTGTCTTCCAGAGTGAAGTCCAATGTAAAATACTTGTTCAGTGTATCCACCTTTTCATTGTCCCCTATTACTACCTCTCCCACATCATTTTCCAGCAGCCTGATATCTACTCTCATCTCTCTTTTAAACTTTATGTATCTGAAGAAACTTCTGGTGTCTTCTTTAATGTTATTAGCTAGCATACTTTCCTGTCCATCTTTTCCATCTTCATGACTTTTTTAGTTGCCTTTTGCTGGTTTTTAAAAACTTCCCAGTCCTCTAACTTCCCACTAACTTTTGCTCTATTATATGCACTCTCTTTGGCTTTTATGTTGGCTTTCACTTCTCTAGTTAGCCACAGTTGTGTCATCTTCTTTTTAGAATACATCTTCCTCTTTGAGATGTATATATCCTGTACCTTCAGAATTGCTTCCAGAAATGCTAGCCATTGCTGCTCTGCCATCATCCCTGCCAGTGTTCTTTACCAATTAATTCTGACGAACTCCTCTCTCATGCCTCTGGATGTCTGTAAAATGTCCCTAAATTATCTGTCTCTACCACTGGGAGCACATCCGCTACACTCAGCACTCCCTGTGTCAAAGGGAAACTACTTCTGACATCCCCCCCTACACTTGCCTCCAAATACATTAAATTTAAAATTATGCCCCCTTGTATTAGCCATTTCCATTCTAGAAATTCGAGAGAGGTGTATAAGATGATAAGACCTCTCCTCATAAAACATGCTCTCTAATCCAGGCAGCATCCTGGTAAATCTCCCCTGCACCCTCTCGAAGTATAATGCTTTTCGTGTTATTTATATAATTGGGTTCTCTTTATCTATGTTTAGGACTTACATAAAGACCTGATCAAATTCTAGTTCATATTTATGTAGAAATAGAGAAAACTCCACAAGTTTCACAAACTTTCTCGCAGCACTTTAAATAGAATCACATTGTCTCTAAAATTTTTAAGTGATCTGACAGAACAAAACATGTGTGTAAATGTGATACAGTTGATTCTGGTTATCTAGGCCATTGGTTAATTGGAGCTGCCACTTTTTTGGGACAAATCTTAAAGATCAAAGTCTAATCAAGAAAATAGCTGGTTTTTCATTTCTTCAAGACACTATGCTGCTTAATTAGGACAGGAGGCTGTTGCTGAACAGTTTCTTGCTGGCATCAGTTATGCTCATTTGTGTGACCATTAGACGCTTCACCATGTTTAGAGCAAACCATTTTTAAATAGCATCAGCTGTGTGTGCTTGTGTAATGTTACCATTTGGACGACCAACACTGAATTAAAAAGCAGTGATTTTTGACACTACTTCATGCTGGAAGGCAAAGAAGGCAGTCCATTATCTACATTAAATGCCTGCACTAATCTGTTCATTTACAGTCAATCAAAAGAACACGACAGTGTACACTGGATGAATTCCTCCATCGATAACTATTAGGAACTGTAGTACTTAGGCTACATCCACACTAGACCGGATAATTTTGAAAACGCTGGTTTCGCGTAAAAATGATGGGTGTCCACACTATGCATTTTTGAAAAGTATCTCTATCCACATTGAAACGGAGATTTCATCAAATCTCCTCCTAATGCGCATGCGCAGGACACATCTACCAAAAACAAGTGACATGCTTAGTGTTGAATCTTACCTGAAACAGGAGAGACAGGGTTTGGGGTGGCTATACCAGCAAAAAAAATTGCAATCAGCAGAAGAACATCTGATAAGTTAGCGGTGTATACAGTGGAGATGATGGCAGTATTGGTTGTGTTGCGTTGGGTAGAGAAAGCTAGACAAGTCAAAGCATTGATATGCTCAGGTTCATCCTCAGTTCTAGCAAGTTTAAGGTCTTTTCAGTCAAGATGTACTATGAAGTCCTTCAGTCAGTCACAAGAGTTGCAAATCAGGGAGGTCAGGTTAAATTTCTATGGGTTCCAGCTCATGTAGGGGTGAAGGGGAATGAGAGGGTGGATGAGTTGGCAAAGGGGGTGTTAAAGAAAGAAAATATAGAGGTGCATGTAAGTATCAGTAAAGCAGAGGTTAAGTGTGTAATCTGGGAAAAAATCAACCAAATGTGGCAAGAAAGATGGGACAGGGAGGGGAAAGGGAGGCATTTATATCAAATACAAAAGAGTGTTACAGGTACTAGGGTAGGTAGTGGATACAGAAGAGAGGAAACTGTGTGGACTAGGTTAAGGCTGGGGCACTGTGCACTAAACAAAACATTGAAATTGATAGGGAAACATCAGACAGGCTCGTGTGAGGAATGTCAGGAAGAGGAGTCAGTAGAACATGTAGTTCTGAGTTGCAGGAAGTATGGGATACAGAGAGAGATGATGAGAATTAATCTAAGGGAATTGGGGGTGCAGGAATTCACATTAAAAGGGTTGCTGGGCATGGGTGAGAGAGCACAGGTTAGGGTATTTTTAGCTTTCTTAAGGGGTATAGCATTTTTTTATAGGATATGATGGATAAACAGGAATAGGGTACTAGGATGGCCAAAGATGGGAGGATTAAGTGTAGGTTAGGGTATGTGTGTGTGTGCGATTGGGTGAAGGGATTTAGAGTGTGAGTCTATCGCACACTCCGGAGCAGAAGGTGGTGGTAATGCACGACTAAGCTGGGTGCCAACTGCGGTAAAATGAGATGGGGAGAGAGAGAGAGTGCTGAATCTCACTGTGAAAGACCATGTGTGTTTGTTCAGTTATAGACTAGAAAAACTTAAACGATGGGCAGCTGTTGGCTCTTGTGCAGGAAGATTTAAAAGTAAAAAAAAAACAAATACTGGAGTGTATGGAGGCAACCAACAGGAAGTTCACGGACTGTATGACCCGGCTGACGACGAACATTGAAAAACCGACTAACTCTTTTGCTTTAATAAAGCACCTTGTTAAATGTGTAAAACATGTCTGCATCAGTGTTATCTTGTATTTCCATACAATGTTACACATCTATTGTCAGAGAAGTACATGCATAAATAGTTAAACCACCTTCATACGAGCAAGGACAAAAAACAGGGCAAAGTGAGTACACTTATTTATTCAGTAAGTTATGGGTCAAAGTATTTGGTGAGTGCATTTCTAACTCTTCTGGCTTCAGTCTCGTTGCCGTCTGTTCCAAAATTGTTAGGTTAGGTTCAAGAAAACAATGAAATGGTGCGCTGCTGTCTGACAGCGTTTTCAGATTTCTCTGGTTACCCCGTCCACTCTGATCTGCCTGAGCAGCATTTTCAAAAATACCCACCCTGGAAAGCGTTTCTGAAAAGCTCCGGTTTCAGGGGGAGGAAAACACCATTTTAGTGTTGACGGAGGGTAAAAACGAAGAGAAAAAGCTTCGTTTATGGATTTATCCGGCGTAGTGTGGATGTAGTTGTAGTGTACAGTATTGGTGTGTTCTAATTTGTTCAGTATTTCATTTAACTTACTTAAACAGTCGTTAATCTTTTTTACACCTTTTTAACCATTTCCATGAAACTTCGCCTAATTGTGCAGCTGCTTAATTGGGCCAAAATGTACAGGTCCCGATGTGTCCCCATTAACTGGAACCCACTGTCTATGGAGAAGAAGCAGTGGAGTATCTGGGAACCTTAGAATGAGCTTTGGGTGATAAGTAGCACAAAGAACTAATCTGATAGGAAACCCTACCACTATTGACTGTTATGTCTCAAAGGTTTGAAAGGTACATTTAATGTCAGAGAAATGTATACAATATACATCCTGAAATGCTTTTTCTTCACTAACATCCACAAAAACAGAGGGGTGTCCAAAGAATGAATGACAGTTAAATGCTACAACCCCAAGGCCCCACCGCTCCCCACTCCCATGCATAAACAACAGTAAAGCAATGATTCCCCCCCACCAGCAAGAAAAAGCATCGGCCCCCCCACCGAGCACTCAACTGTGCAGCAAAGCATCAGCAAAGACACAGACTTGCAGTACCCCAAAGACTACTCGTTCACCCAGTAGTCGACAGACCACAGGCTCTCCCTCCCTAATAAGGGAGAAAGAGGTGTCTCCGTTTCACAGCGAGATGGGAGACATAACAAACAACTCATTGGTTTATAATGTTGTGTGATCCAAGGATTCAAGATTTGATGTACATTTATTATCGAAGTATGTATGCAGTATACAACCTTGAGATTCATCTTTCCAATAGACAGCTACAATACAAAAAAAACCACGGAACCTGCTCAGAGAAAAATATCAGCCACCTCCCCATGTGCCAAAGAAACACAAATTGCACAAACAGCAACAAAAAAAGAGTGAAAACCACGGAATATTAAACACGAAATCAAAAGAGTTCAGGCTTATTTGATTCATTTCAGTTAGTCAAAATCGCACAAAGTAGCAATAATAAAAAGGAGTGACCAAAAACCGGAAACACATCATAACGTGAACCACAGAGTCCAGTCCACCATGTAAATTGCCCAAGACCCAGGATTCTGGCACCATCTTCCGACAGCATCGAGGGAGAGAGAGACTATCACACACAGTGATCTTCCTCAGGCAGCAGTGAGTGAGAGGGAGAGAGAGACTATCACACACAGTGACCCTCCTCAGGCAGCAGTGAGTGAGAGGGAGAGAGAGACTATCACACACAGTGACACTCCTCAGGCAGCAGCGAGTGAGAGGGAGAGAGAGACTATCACACACAGTGACACTCCTCAGGCAGCAGCGAGTGAGAGGGAGAGAGAGACTATCACACACAGTGACCCTCCTCAGGCAGCAGCGAGTGAGAGGGAGAGAGAGACTATCACACTCAGTGACACTCCTCAGGCAGCAGCGAGTGAGAGGGAGAGAGAGACTATCACACACAGTGAACTTCCTCAGGCAGCAGCGAGTGAGAGGGAGAGAGAGACTATCACACACAGTGACCCTCCTCAGGCAGCAGCGAGTGAGAGGGAGAGAGAGACTATCACACACAGTGACCCTCCTCAGGCAGCAGCGAGTGAGAGGGAGAGAGAGACTATCACACACAGTGACCCTCCTCAGGCAGCAGCGAGTGAGAGGGAGAGAGAGACTATCACACACAGTGATCTTCCTCAGGCAGCAGCGAGTGAGAGGGAGAGAGAGACTATCACACACAGTGACCCTCCTCAGGCAGCAGCGAGTGAGAGGGAGAGAGAGACTATCACACACAGTGACACTCCTCAGGCAGCAGCGAGTGAGAGGGAGAGAGAGACTATCACACACAGTGACCCTCCTCAGGCAGCAGCGAGTGAGAGGGAGAGAGAGACTATCACACACAGTGACCCTCCTCAGGCAGCAGCGAGTGAGAGGGAGAGAGAGACTATCACACACAGTGACCCTCCTCAGGCAGCAGCGAGTGAGAGGGAGAGAGAGACTATCACACACAGTGACCCTCCTCAGGCAGCAGCGAGTGAGAGGGAGAGAGAGACTATCACACACAGTGACCCTCCTCAGGCAGCAGCGAGTGAGAGGGAGAGAGAGACTATCACACACAGTGACCCTCCTCAGGCAGCACCGAGTGAGAGGGAGAGAGAGACTATCACACACAGTGACCCTCCTCAGGCAGCAGCGAGTGAGAGGGAGAGAGAGACTATCACACACAGTGACCCTCCTCAGGCAGCAGCGAGTGAGAGGGAGAGAGAGACTATCACACACAGTGACCCTCCTCAGGCAGCAGCGATTGAGAGGGAGAGAGAGACTATCACACACAGTGACCCTCCTCAGGCAGCAGCGATTGAGAGGGAGAGAGAGACTATCACACACAGTGACCCTCCTCAGGCAGCAGCGAGTGAGAGGGAGAGAGAGACTATCACACACAGTGACACTCCTCAGGCAGCAGCGAGTGAGAGGGAGAGAGAGACTATCACACACAGTGACCCTCCTCAGGCAGCACCGAGTGAGAGGGAGAGAGAGACTATCACACACAGTGACCCTCCTCAGGCAGCAGCGATTGAGAGGGAGAGAGAGACTATCACACACAGTGACCCTCCTCAGGCAGCAGCGAGTGAGAGGGAGAGAGAGACTATCACACACAGTGACCCTCCTCAGGCAGCAGCGATTGAGAGGGAGAGAGAGACTATCACACACAGTGACCCTCCTCAGGCAGCAGCGAGTGAGAGGGAGAGAGAGACTATCACACACAGTGACCCTCCTCAGTCAGCAGCGAGTGAGAGGGAGAGAGAGACTATCACACACAGTGACCCTCCTCAGGCAGCAGCGAGTGAGAGGGAGAGAGAGACTATCACACACAGTGACCCTCCTCAGGCAGCAGCGAGTGAGAGGGAGAGAGAGACTATCACACACAGTGATCTTCTTCAGGCAGCAGCGAGTGAGAGGGAGAGAGAGACTATCACACACAGTGACCCTCCTCAGGCAGCAGCGAGTGAGAGGGAGAGAGAGACTATCACACACAGTGACCCTCCTCAGGCAGCAGCGAGTGAGAGGGAGAGAGAGACTATCACACACAGTGACACTCCTCAGGCAGCAGCGAGTGAGAGGGAGAGAGAGACTATCACACACAGTGACCCTCCTCAGGCAGCAGCGATTGAGAGGGAGAGAGAGACTATCACACACAGTGATCTTCCTCAGGCAGCAGTGAGTGAGAGGGAGAGAGAGACTATCACACACAGTGATCTTCCTCAGGCAGCAGTGATTGAGAGGGAGAGAGAGACTATCACACACAGTGACCTTCCTCAGGCAGCAGCGAGTGAGAGGGAGAGAGAGACTATCACACACAGTGACACTCCTCAGGCAGCAGCGAGTGAGAGGGAGAGAGAGACTATCACACACAGTGACCTTCCTCAGGCAGCAGCGAGTGAGAGGGAGAGAGAGACTATCACACACAGTGACCTTCCTCAGGCAGCAGCGAGTGAGAGGGAGAGAGAGACTATCACACACAGTGACCCTCCTCAGGCAACAGCGAGTGAGAGGGAGAGAGAGACTATCACACACAGTGATCTTCTTCAGGCAGCAGCGAGTGAGAGGGAGAGAGAGACTATCACACACAGTGACCCTCCTCAGGCAGCAGCGAGTGAGAGGGAGAGAGAGACTATCACACACAGTGACACTCCTCAGGCAGCAGCGAATGAGAGGGAGAGAGAGACTATCACACACAGTGACCTTCCTCAGGCAGCAGCGAGTGAGAGGGAGAGAGAGACTATCACACACAGTGACCCTCCTCAGGCAGCAGCGAGTGAGAGGGAGAGAGAGACTATCACACACAGTGACACTCCTCAGGCAACAGCGAGTGGGAGGGAGAGAGAGACTATCACACACAGTGACCTTCCTCAGGCAGCAGCGAGTGAGAGGGAGAGAGAGACTATCACACACAGTGACCCTCCTCAGGCAGCAGCGAGTGAGAGGGAGAGAGAGACTATCACACACAGTGACCTTCCTCAGGCAGCAGCGAGTGAGAGGGAGAGAGAGACTATCACACACAGTGACCCTCCTCAGGCAGCAGCGAGTGAGAGGGAGAGAGAGACTATCACACACAGTGACCCTCCTCAGGCAGCAGCGAGTGGGAGGGAGAGAGAGACTATCACACACAGTGACCCTCCTCAGGCAGCAGCGAGTGAGAGGGAGAGAGAGACTATCACACACAGTGACACTCCTCAGGCAGCAGCGAGTGAGAGGGAGAGAGAGACTATCACACACAGTGACCCTCCTCAGGCAGCAGCGAGTGAGAGGGAGAGAGAGACTATCACACACAGTGACCTTCCTCAGGCAGCAGCGAGTGAGAGGGAGAGAGAGACTATCACACTCAGTGACCCTCCTCAGGCAGCAGCGAGTGGGAGGGAGAGAGAGACTATCACACACAGTGACCCTCCTCAGGCAGCAGCGAGTGAGAGGGAGAGAGAGACTATCACACACAGTGACCCTCCTCAGGCAGCAGCGATTGAGAGGGAGAGAGAGACTATCACACACAGTGACACTCCTCAGGCAGCAGCGAGTGGGAGGGAGAGAGAGACTATCACACACAGTGATCTTCCTCAGGCAGCAGCGAGTGAGAGGGAGAGAGAGACTATCACACACAGTGACCCTCCTCAGGCAGCAGCGAGTGGGAGGGAGAGAGAGACTATCACACACAGTGACACTCCTCAGGCAGCAGCGAGTGAGAGGGAGAGAGAGACTATCACACACAGTGATCTTCCTCAGACAGCAGCGAGTGAGAGGGAGAGAGAGACTATCACACACAGTGACCCTCCTCAGGCAGCAGCGAGTGAGAGGGAGAGAGAGACTATCACACACAGTGACCCTCCTCAGGCAGCAGCGAGTGAGAGGGAGAGAGAGACTATCACACACAGTGACCCTCCTCAGGCAGCAGCGAGTGGGAGGGAGAGAGAGACTATCACACACAGTGATCTTCCTCAGGCAGCAGCGAGTGAGAGGGAGAGAGAGACTATCACACACAGTGATCTTCCTCAGGCAGCAGCGAGTGAGAGGGAGAGAGAGACTATCACACACAGTGACCCTCCTCAGGCAGCAGCGAGTGAGAGGGAGAGACAGACTATCACACACAGTGACCCTCCTCAGGCAGCAGCGAGTGAGAGGGAGAGAGAGACTATCACACACAGTGACCCTCCTCAGGCAGCAGCGAGTGAGAGGGAGAGAGAGACTATCACACACAGTGACACTCCTCAGGCAGCAGCGAGTGAGAGGGAGAGAGAGACTATCACACACAGTGACCCTCCTCAGGCAGCAGCGAGTGAGAGGGAGAGAGAGACTATCACACACAGTGACCCTCCTCAGGCAGCAGCGAGTGAGAGGGAGAGAGAGACTATCACACACAGTGACCCTCCTCAGGCAGCAGCGAGTGAGAGGGAGAGAGAGACTATCACACACAGTGACCCTCCTCAGGCAGCAGCGAGTGAGAGGGAGAGAGAGACTATCACACACAGTGACCCTCCTCAGGCAGCAGCGAGTGAGAGGGAGAGAGAGACTATCACACACAGTGACCCTCCTCAGGCAGCAGCGAGTGAGAGGGAGAGAGAGACTATCACACACAGTGACCCTCCTCAGGCAGCAGCGAGTGAGAGGGAGAGAGAGACTATCACACACAGTGACCCTCCTCAGGCAGCAGCGAGTGAGAGGGAGAGAGAGACTATCACACACAGTGATCTTCCTCAGGCAGCAGCGAGTGAGAGGGAGAGAGAGACTATCACACACAGTGACCCTCCTCAGGCAGCAGCGAGTGAGAGGGAGAGAGAGACTATCACACACAGTGACACTCCTCAGGCAGCAGCGAGTGAGAGGGAGAGAGAGACTATCACACACAGTGACCCTCCTCAGGCAGCAGCGAGTGAGAGGGAGAGAGAGACTATCACACACAGTGACCCTCCTCAGGCAGCAGCGAGTGGGAGGGAGAGAGAGACTATCACACACAGTGATCTTCCTCAGGCAGCAGCGAGTGAGAGGGAGAGAGAGACTATCACACACAGTGACCCTCCTCAGGCAGCAGCGAGTGGGAGGGAGAGAGAGACTATCACACACAGTGACACTCCTCAGGCAGCAGCGAGTGAGAGGGAGAGAGAGACTATCACACACAGTGACCCTCCTCAGGCAGCAGCGAGTGAGAGGGAGAGAGAGACTATCACACACAGTGACCCTCCTCAGGCAGCAGCGAGTGAGAGGGAGAGACAGACTATCACACACAGTGACCCTCCTCAGGCAGCAGCGAGTGAGAGGGAGAGAGAGACTATCACACACAGTGACCCTCCTCAGGCAGCAGCGAGTGAGAGGGAGAGAGAGACTATCACACACTGTGACCCTCCTCAGGCAGCAGCGAGTGAGAGGGAGAGACAGACTATCACACACAGTGACCCTCCTCAGGCAGCAGCGAGTGAGAGGGAGAGAGAGACTATCACACACAGTGACCCTCCTCAGGCAGCAGCGAGTGAGAGGGAGAGAGAGACTATCACACACAGTGATCTTCCTCAGGCAGCAGCGAGTGAGAGGGAGAGAGAGACTATCACACACAGTGACCCTCCTCAGGCAGCAGCGAGTGAGAGGGAGAGAGAGACTATCACACACAGTGACCTTCCTCAGGCAGCAGCGAGTGAGAGGGAGAGAGAGACTATCACACACAGTGACCCTCCTCAGGCAGCAGCGAGTGAGAGGGAGAGAGAGACTATCACACACAGTGACCCTCCTCAGGCAGCAGCGAGTGAGAGGGAGAGAGAGACTATCACACACAGTGACCCTCCTCAGGCAGCAGCGAGTGAGAGGGAGAGAGAGACTATCACACACAGTGACCCTCCTCAGGCAGCAGCGAGTGGGAGGGAGAGAGAGACTATCACACACAGTGACACTCCTCAGGCAGCAGCGAGTGAGAGGGAGAGAGAGACTATCACACACAGTGATCTTCCTCAGGCAGCAGCGAGTGAGAGGGAGAGAGAGACTATCACACACAGTGACCCTCCTCAGGCAGCACCGAGTGAGAGGGAGAGAGAGACTATCACACACAGTGACCCTCCTCAGGCAGCAGCGAGTGAGAGGGAGAGAGAGACTATCACACACAGTGACCCTCCTCAGACAGCAGCGAGTGAGAGGGAGAGAGAGACTATCACACACAGTGACCCTCCTCAGGCAGCAGCGAGTGAGAGGGAGAGAGAGACTATCACACACAGTGACACTCCTCAGGCAGCAGCGAGTGAGAGGGAGAGAGAGACTATCACACACAGTGACCCTCCTCAGGCAGCAGCGAGTGAGAGGGAGAGAGAGACTATCACACACAGTGACCCTCCTCAGGCAGCAGTGAGTGAGAGGGAGAGAGAGACTATCACACACAGTGACCCTCCTCAGGCAGCAACAAGCAAAAGTTTGGTCGATGGTGCTGACCACCCACTTACCATCTGCACTCTCTTTGATGATTTCAATCTTCCTCGATGCTTTAATTGGTGAGAAATGGAATCGATCATGGGCTCGAGCCCCATCTCCAGACTTCTTGGCCTTAAGGCCACGCACTTTGCTCGAAGTGTCACAGAACCCTTTCAGAGACAGCAAAGCATAGGTCACTTCACTGGCCAAAAGCACCTGCAAAATGTAGATCACAAATTCCAATAATAGCAGAACCACATCTGAAAGAAAAAGAAGATGCAAAATAAATGAAAGAAGTTTCATGAACCATGTGGAGGATGTCACCCCTTGGTCACATTGTTCACTGGCACCATGGCTACGTCGGAAAGAGAAATATTTTCAACTGTCATCAGCCAGATTCTACGGCAATAATGAAAGAAAACAGTATGATTTTCGTTTCTTCTTCTTTTCTTGCTTTCTGACATTTTTGTCTTATGAAGATAGTTTGAGTGAGCTAGGCCTTTCCTCTTTGGAGCAAAGGAGGATGAGGGGCGACTTTATGAAGTTGTACAAGACGATAAGACACAAAGACTGAGTGGACAGTTAGAGACTTTTTCCTAGGGTGGAGATGGCTAATACAAGTGGGCATAACTTTAAGGTGATTGGAGGAAAGTATAGTGGGTGGGGGGAATGGCAGATGTAAGTTTTTTACACAGTGATGAGTGTATGAAACATCCTCTCAGGGGTTGTGGTTGAGGTAGCTACATTAAGGACAATTACAAAACTCTTAGATAGGCAAATTAATGACCGAAAAACTGAAGGGCAAGATGGAGGGACGGATTAGATTGATCTTAGAAAGGTTTGCACAACAGTGTGGACCGAAGGGCCTGTACTGTAATACTCTAAGTTCTATGTTCAAGAAGGCATCTTATCAATAATTCTCAAGGATGATTAAGCATGAACAAGAAAATGAATTTTTTAAATTGAGTAATTCAATAAATAAAAGTTAATTTGATGTTTTAGATTACTAAGTGCCTTATCAAGAAACTGAAGTTAGGACCAATAATCTACTGATTATCCAATAGAACTCAGGAATTAATTTCCATTGCACAACTTTGAATTTAAACATTAATAATATAAAACTAAAGAAGTTTTTTTAGAAAATGTCTCAGAACACTGGAAGTCCAAAGGAGTACAGGCGGCAGCTCATCCTCGAATCTGTTGAGTAGGAAAGACATTGTCATGAGAGGTAATGATTTTCTAAACCAGTGATTGTTCTGACAAAAGCTCTCTTCTCATGGTTTCTGAGACAAGGCTGTGTAGAAAATAAGAATCCCGCCACTGAGAAACTGGCTTCTATCCAAAGAAACAAAAGCTGCAGGCACAGAGGCTATGAGTAACAGTTGATGAATACGCATGAAGAAAATACAGATTGAAGGACTACATCCCGACTGAAAGAGCATGACCCGCCCCCGCCTCTGCACTTGTGACTTCTGATATGGAATAATCTGCTGATCTCCCTACCATTCTGAAATTCTGTAGCTCATGTGAGTATGATTTGATATTTTGCTGTGAGCAAAGTGGTTGGCACATCGCTTTATAGTGCCAGCCATCATTGATGGGGATTGAATTCCCACCGCTGCCTGTCTGTTCTTCCCATAACCGGGTGTTTTATTTTCTGGTTTCCTCTCACATTCCAAAGATGTACGTGTCGGAGTTAGCGTGTTGTGGGGTATGCTATGTTAATGCCAAAAGCATGGTGACACTTGCTGGCTGCCACCTGCTCGATTACTTGATTTGATCAAGCAATGCTTTCCACTCTACGTTTCCTTGTGCCTGTAACAAACAAAGCTCAACCTTCCCTCTTTATACAAAGGGGTAGTCTAATATAATTGATAAATTTCTTTTACAATGGCTTCATTTTCTGTAAAGTAACAGGCCAGTATATTTGATATTCAGATGGATCTAATAGACTGGATGATGAGTCTTTGTTAATTAAACTAAGGAGATGGATTTACTTCTCAATATTGTTCTGATGTGAAGTGGAGTGTGTCAGGGGGTGAAAGGTTTTAGGAAGGATGGCTGGGATGAGAGGGTGAATATGGCATAGAGCTTTTATTTTAAAGTAAATTTCAAAGTTCAAAGGAAATTTATTATCTAGTCAAGTCAAATCAAGTCAACTCACTTTTATTGTCATTTTGACCATAACTACTATGTACAGTACATAGTAAAAATGAGACAACGCTTTTCAGGACCATGGTGTTACATGACACAGTACAAAAACTACACTGAACTATATAAAAAAACAACAAAGAGAGAAAAAAAACAGCTACACTAGTCTACAGACCTACCCAGGACTGCATAAAGTGCACAAAACAGTGCAGGCATTACAATAAATAATAAACAGGACAGTAGGGCAAGGTGTCAGTCCAGCCTCTGAGTATTGAGGAGTCTGAGAGCTTGGGGGAAGAAACTGTTACATAGTCTGGTCGTGAAAGCCCAAATGCTTCGGTACCTTTTGCCAGACGGCAGGAGGGAAAAGAGTTTGTATGAGGGGTGCATGGGGTCCTTCATAATGCTGTTTGCTTTGCGGGTGCAGCGTGTAGTGTAAATGTCCGTGATGGCGGGAAGAGAGACCCCGATGATCTTCTCAGCTGACCTCACTATCCGCTGCAGGGTCTTGCGATCCAAGATGGTGCAATTTCTGAACCAGGCAGTGATGCAGCTGGTCAGGATGCTTTCAATACAACCCCTGTAGAATGTGATGGGGGTTGGGAGATGGACTTCCCTCAGCCTTCGCAGAAAGTAGAGACACTGCTGGGAAATTTCTTTGCTATGGAGCTGGTGTTGAGGGACCAGGTGAGATTCTCTGCCAGGTGAACACCAAGAAATTTGGTGCTCTTAACAATCTCTACCGAGGAGCTGTTGATGTTCAGTGGGAAGTGGTCAATCTACAACTCAGAGATTCATTTTTTGTGGTCATACTCAACAAATCTTTAATGGAATAATAACCATAATGGAATCAATGAAAGATCAGTGTGCAAAAGACAACAGATTGTGCAAACGCAAAAAGAAAGAAATAATAATAATAATAAATAACTATGCAATAAATATTGAGAACATGAGATAATGCCTTGAAAATGAGGTCATAGGTTGTGGGAACATTTCAATGATGGGGAAAGTGAAATTGAATAAAGTTACCCCCTTTTGGTTTAAAAGCCTGATGGTTGAAGGGTAGTAACTGTTCCTGAACCTGGTGGTGTGGGTTCTAAGGCTGCTGTACCTTCTTCCTGATGGCAGAAGTGAGAAGAGAGCATGGCTTGGGTAGTGAGGGTCCCTGATGATGGATACTGATTTCCTGCAACAACACTTCATGTAGATGAGCTCTATGGTTGAGAGCTTTCGCTGTAATGGACTGGACCACATCCACTACATAGGATTTTCCATTCAAGGGCAATGCTGCTTCCATACCAGGCTCTGATGCAGCCAGTCAATATACTCCACTACACATCTATAAAAATTCGTCCAAATTTTAGACAGCATGCCGAATTTCCACAAACTCCTAAGGAAGTAGGGCACTGACGTGCTTTCTTCATAAATGCACCTAATTGCTGGGACCAGGATAGGTCATCCAAACTATTAAGACTGATGAATTTGATGTTGCGGGATCTCCCAGTAGACACCATTTTAATTCCACTTTCCATTCCCATTGTGACATGTCAGTCAATGGCCTCCTCCACTGCTACAATAGGGCCACACCCAAATTGGAGGAGTCACATCTCATATTCTGTCTGGGTAGCATGCGCATGGAATTCTAGAACTTCTGGTAATGCCCCCCCCCCCTTCACCATTTCCCATTCCCATTTTCCTCTCTCCTCTCCTTACCTGCCTATCACCGCCCCCTGGTGCTCCTTCCTTTCCCTTTCTTCCATGGCCTTCTGTCATTCCTATTAGATGTCTCCCATCTCTAGCTCCTTATCTCTTTCACCAATCAACTTCCCATCTCTTTACTTCACCCCTCCTCCCTCCTGGTTTCAACCATCACCTGTTACCTTGTATTTCTCCCCTCTCCTACCTTCTTACTCTGGCTTCTCATCTTTTTTCCCCAGTTCTGAGGAATGGTCACAGCCTGAACCATTGACTGTTTTCTCTTTTTCATGAATGCCGCCTGACCTGCTGAGTTCCTGCAGCATTTTGTGTGTGTTGCTCTGGATTTCCAGCATCTGCAGATTTCCTCTTATTTGTGTTTTACCACCATCTTTGATTTGGCCTACAGCAGTGGTGTCACCAGCAAACTTGAATATGGCATTGGTCCTGCGCCTGGCCACATAGTCATAGATGTAAAGTGAGTAGAGCAGGGGGCTAAGCACACAGCCCTGTGGTGCGTCTGTGCTGATGGAGATCGTGGAGGAGATGCTGTTGCCAATTCAAACTGACTCGGGTCTGCAAGTAAGGAAATCGAGGATCCAATTGCACAAGGAGGTACTGAAGCCAAGGTCTTGGAGCTTATTGATTAGTTTTGAGGGGATGACGGTATTGAATGTGAGCTGTAGGTGATGTATTGCATCTTTGCTGTCCAGATGTTCCAGGGTTGAGTGAAGAGCCAATGAGATGGCATCTGCTGTGGACCTGTTGCTCTGGTAGGGCAAATTGGAGAGGATCCAGGTCACTTTTCAGGCAGAAGTTGATATATTTCATCACCAAGTGATGAAAGGTATCATTTAAGGTCTGTTACTATGACAGATTGCTGAAGTGAGTGAATTGAAATGCTTCTTTTCAAGTCAAATTTGTGACTATAGCTGATCTTCCACATAGTTCTTTTTATACTTTAGGAGCACAAAGGCTATTTAGAAAAGATACATGGTGTAGAAACTGCCCGTTCTACCCTTCCAATCCTTACTGACTGTTACAGTCTCCTTGAACCTCCTCCTATGTTTGGTCATCAAAATCTACCATCACAAGTCTCCTTTTGTTCTCTCTCAGAAATATGTTGAACTGTCAATTCTATGCACCTTGACTATCTGGTTCAGCTTCCTCCTTTCCTCTTTCCTCTTCTTCAGTTCCCTTCTCTGATGTTTTACCTCTTCCCATCTGCCTATCACCTCCCCCTGGTGCCCCTTTTCCTTCCCTTTCTCCTATGGTCTGCTCTCCTGTCCTTCTTCAGCCCTTTGCCTTTTCCACCTATTGCCTCCTTACTTCACCCCCATACTCCAGGACCTGGCTTCACCTATCACTTGCTAGCTTTCATGAATCACCTGTTGATTCATTTCCATAGATACTACCTGATCCGCTGAGTTCCTCCAACATTTTGTGTGTACGTTGCTCTGGATTTCCAGCACCTGCCTATGCTAACAAGTTCCATATTCCACCTCAGTTAGTATGTCACTTTACAATGCCAGTTCAAAGTTCAAAGTAAAATTCATTATCAGAGTACATACATGTCACTACATACAACCCTGAGATTCTTTTTCTGCGGGCATACTTAGCAAATCTATAGAGCAGTAACTGTAAACAGGATCTGTGAATTGTAAACATCAGAGACTGTAAACTAATGGTCACCAACCTTTTTAATCCCAAGATCCCCTACCTCGGCCTTAATGAAAGGCGAGATCGACCCCAGATCGATTAGAAAAGACCGTAAGTAAAACCCCGCAACCCGGAAGTAGAAAAAATGTACAAACACCAGGGGTCACCACCCTTTCTTTTGCACCGCGGACCGGTTTAATATTGACAATATTCTTGCAGACTGGCTGACTTGGGGTGGGGGGGGGGGGGTGGTTGTTAAACACAACCCGAATACAGCGATATTTGAAGCAGGTTCCCTATGTCCAGTCTATTCCGCAATTTAGTTTACGTGGCTCTCAGCACTTAGCTTCTGTCCTGCTTGCTCACATTTTTTCCGCTGAAAAAACTCAACAGGTTTGTCTTTAAGTGCAGGGACCAGTGCGTGGCGGGGGAGCTACACGCATGCGCACTGGGCAGAAAGAACGGAACTAAAACCCTGCAACCTGGAAACAATCCCTCAACAGTATTTGTGTATTTATTTTTCATTTTTTTTCGGGATCTACTGGGAAAGTCTCAAAGATCGACCAGTCAATTGCGATCGACGGGTTGGTGACCACTACTGTAAACTATAAATAAACTGTGCAATGCAGTTATAAATAAATAACAACATGAAATAACAAGATAAAAGAGTCATTAAATGAGTGTATGTGTCCCCTTTTGTTCAAGAGCATGATGGTTGAGGGGTAGTAACTGTTCTTAAACTGGGTGGAATGAGATGGTGAGGGTCTTTGATGATAGATGCTGTTTTCTACGGCAACATTTCATTTACATGTGCTCAATGGTGGAGCTAAGACCAAAAGATATTACGCCATTCAGCCCATCGAGTCTGCTCTGTCATTCCATCATGGCTGATCCCAGATCCCATTCAAAACCATACATCTGTCTTCTCACCATATCCTTTGATGCCCTCTCCAATCAGGAAATGATCAACTTTCACCTTAAATATATCCATGGACTTGGCCTCCACCACAGACTGCGGCAGAACATTCCACAAATTTACTACTCTCCAGCTAAAAAATTCCACCTTACCTCTGTTCTAAAGGGTCACTCCTCAATTTTGAGGCTGTGCCCTCCAGTCCTGGATATCCCCACCATAGGAAACATCCTCTCCACATCAACCCTATCTAGTCCTTTCAACATTCAGTAGATTTCAATAAGATCCCTAGGTAATCTTTTAAATTCCAGTGAGTACAGGCCCAAAGCTGCCAAATGCTCCTCATATGTTAACCCCTTCTTTCCCGGAATCATTTTATGAACCTCCTTTGGACTCTCTCCATTGACACACATCCTTTCTGAGATATGAGGTCAAAACTGTTGACAATACTCTTAAGTGCAGCCTGACTAATGTCTTATAAAGGCTGGGCATTATCTCCTTGCTTTTATATTCTATTCCCCCTGAAATATTACATTTGCATTCTTTTCCACATACTCAACCTGTAAACTAACTTTACATAAGGACTCCTAAGTCCCTCTGCACCCCTGATGTTTGAGCCTTCTCAATTAGGATAGTAGTCTGCTCCTTTTACCAAAATGCATTATCATACATTTCCCAACACTGTATTCCACCTGCCACCTTTTTGCCCATTCTTTCAATTTGTCTGAGTCCTGCTGCAATCGCATTGCTTCCTCAGCACTCCCTCCCACTCCACTGAGCAGGGGAAGGCTCATTCTAACCAATTCCTACAGGAGCACCATCAAGAGTGTCCTGTCCGGATGCAAGGCATCTGACCACAAGTCCCTACAGAGCACAGTAAAAACTGTTGAGAGCTTCATCATGATCCTGCAAACTTAAATTTGCCGGACCAACAACAGCTCTTTACTTTATCCTTGTTACATACACGCAACCCTGTAAAATTATCAGCAGCAATAGATCACACCTGGAGTCTGGTTTTGCTGTTAACAAAACACTTTTTTATTAGTAACTACGTCATATAGTAACTTAAACCAGGTAAATGAAGAGTTAACGGTGTTATGCATATATATGTGTAATTATATAAATCCCCAAACTTCTTCAAGCTTAGATGGTAGGTGATGCAGTCTTACGATGGTATGTAAGAAAGGTTCAGTTGAAATGCACAGGTTAATTAATGCGAGATGTTTGTAATCCAAAGGGGAATATTGTGAGAAGGCAATTACGTCGTTATTCTACAGATTCCATGACAGCAATACAAAATAACAATAGCAGTAGGTTTTATCTCTGAAATTGTTCCACTCCACACACAAAGTATCACCAACAGTGATCTTCAATGAATATCCTTTCAACACAAGTGGTACCACACCTGAATTCAGCTACGGGACATCCCAAAGTGGTGGCCACAGGATACTCAAACAGAATCCACGTATGGATTATCACCAACAGTAGCTCATCACAAAGGGGATCATCTTCAAGGGAGCCACCACCCAGGCAAGAGTCGACACACCAGTAGATTCCACAAGGTTACCCCAATCACACACAACGTGATAGCCACTTATCCAGTTCCACGACATACGAAATAACTCCCACAGTGACTTGCCACGGGGTGCCTTTCTTCAGTGAATTACCACACCCAGACAAAGGGTAAACACACACGTGGTATTCACAAAGGTTTTCACCTCACCAGAAAACCCACTCCTGTGGATTAACTCTGTGACAAACACACTTTTGAATCCAAATCGAAACAAACTCACCCTCACAGGCTACTTGGAGAGAGAGTCCAAACAGTGATCTCTTTGTCACCAGATTTCTTCTGTTTCAAACCTTCCTCTCCTCTCTTCTCTCTTCTCTGCGAACTTCTAGTCGCAGTAACTTGTGAGAGTCATATATCAATACTCTGGATCGATCTCAACTCACTCCTTTTGGGCTACTGAAAGTTTAAACCAGCGACCCACTCACTGGTGTCATCCATTGACCGAATCCATCTTGACTCTGACTGTGTGTCTGTGTGTCCTTGTATATTCAAAACAAGCCATCAGAAACCATAAGCATTTTAAAGTGACAGTGCGCAGAAAAAATGAACCCTAGGGGTATAGAACAATCCTTTTCACCAGTTTATTCCTTAAATCTCAGCTGGCAAGAGGTGCAAAACCAAATACCAGCAGGACAACATTCCTCTCCCCCGGGGGCTCATAGCGGACTTCTAACTTAGTTGGTACAGCATTTGCCTTTATACCATAAAGAGTTGTTAATCATTACAGAAGATGGGCAAACAGAAGGAAGTCAACTTCTTTGTGATTTTATAGGTGTGCCAAAGTCAGCTTTCTTTGTCAATCAGGCAGTCACACAGAGCAGGTATTACACAAGTCATACTGACCAAGTACAATGTTCTATAAAATCATTCCCTACTTCCAGAACACTCAAAACTTCATCAGTCCTTCCTCCCTCTTTGTGATATTTATCAGGAAGATTGTAGACAAAGGGCCTGAAGCAGTGTTGAGGATCCCTACAACCGAATCCACGATCTCCTTGACCCACCGCCGTCAGGAAGGAGGTACAGGAGCATCAGGACAAGCACTGCCAGACTGGGTGACTGATTCTCCCCTAGGCTGTGAGACTATTGAACACCCTGCCACCACTGACGTCTCATCACTGTTAGGTATGGTCTTTCGTTGATTCTGTTGTGTTTCTTGGATTTACTGAGTATGCCCACAAGAAGATAAATTTCAAGGTTTTATGTGGTGACATATTTATTTATTTATTTATTTATTTATTTTTATATATATATATATATATATATATATATATATATATAATTCATGTTCTGCATCTGAATTTTAAAAAGAGTGCATATAATGTTCCGAAGCCTATTTGAGATTCATCCAACACCTCATTGGCTTCAATAATTTTCAAGAATCTCCGGCGTGAACCTTAAACAGGGGTATGCCTACGAAGAATTCTAAATCAGCTTTAAAACCTATTTTTGTCTTAAGATAAAATCAGAAAGTGCTGGAAACACTCAGTAGGCCTGGTAGCTGCTTCAGAAAGAAACTGTTAATAGAGTCATAAAAATCTACAGCACAGAACAGGCACTTCAACCCATCTAGTTTGTGCCTAACCATTTAAACTGCCCAGTCCAATCAATCTGCAGCTGGATCATAGCCCTCCATGCCCCTACCTTCCATGTATCTATCCAAACCTCTCTTGAAATCAAAATTGCATGCACCCACTTGCACTGTTGTTCCACACTCTCACTACCCTCTGAGTGAAGAAGTTTCACTTCATGTTCCCTTTAAACTTTTCACCTTTCACTCTTAACTCATGATCTCTAGTGTAGTCTCATCCAACCTCAATGGAAAAAGCCTTCTTGCATTTACTCTATCCATATCCATCATAATTTTATAAACCTCTATGGAATCTCCTCTCAATCTTCTATGCTCTAGGGAATAAAGTCCTAAATTGTTCAATCTTCCCTTATAACTCAGGTACTCCAGACCCAGCAACATTCTTGTAAATTTTCTCTGTAATCTTTCAACCTTATTTACATCTTTCTTGCAGGTAGGTGACCAAAACTGCACACTATACTCGAAATTAGGCTTCACCAACATTTATACAATTTCAACATACCAACTACTGTACTTAATACTTTGATCTATAAAGTGCTAAAACACTTTCTTTACAACTCTATCTACGTGTGATGTTACTTTCAATAAATTATTGACCCGTGTTCCGAATTTTCTGTGTTCTACCACATTCCTCAGTGCCACACTGCTCACTGTGTAAGACTTGCCCCAGTATGCAACACTTCATACTTCTCGGCATTAAATTCCATTTGCCATTTTTTAGCCCATTTTTCCATTTAGTCTAGATCTCACTGCAAGTTTTGTTAGTCTTTTTCACTGTTCACTACACCCGCAATCTTGGTGTCACCTGCAACTTTGATGATCCAAATATCATTTAGATCATTGATATAGATGACAAAAAAACCTAGCACCGATCCCTGCAGCACTCCACTAGTCACGGGCCTCCAGTCAGAGAGGAAAACATCTACAACTGCTCTCTGGCTTCTCCCACAAAGCCAATGTTGAATCCAACTTACTACCTCATCTTGAATGCCAAGTGAACAAACCTTCTGGACCAATCTCCCATGTGGGTCCTTGTCGAATGCCTTTTTGAAGTCCACATAGAGAACATCCACTACGTTGCCTTCATCAGGTTTTTTGGGAACTTCCTCAAAACACTCTCGAAGTTTGTTCAGACATGACCTAGCACTCACAAAACCATGCTGAATAACCCTAATCAGCTGCTGCCTATCAAATAGTAATATATCCGGTCACTTAGAATACCTTCCAATAACTTTCCCACAACTGAAGTTGGGCTCACAGGACTATTAAGTACCTGGTTTATTTTTAGAGTCATTCTTAAACAACAAAACAACATTACTGCTGTGGCCATTTCTGAGACTTGGATGGCTCAGAGGCAGGAATAGTTACTTCGAGTGCCAGGTTTTAGATGTTCCCGAAAGGAAAGGGAAGGAGGCAAAAGAGTTGGGGGCGTGGCACTGTTGATCAGAGATAGTGTCATGGCCCTAGAAAAGGAAGAAGACATGGATGGATTGTCTACAGGGTCTCTGTGGGTGGAAGTTAGGAACAGGAAGGGATCAATAACTCTACTGGGTGTTTTTTACTGACCACCCGATAGTAACAGGGACATCAAGGAGCAGATAGGAGATGGATTCTGGAAAGGTGTAATAATAACAACAGGGTGGTCATGGTGGGAGATTTTATTTTCCCAAAGATCGATTAGCATGTCCCACAAGTGAGGGGTTTAGATGGGGTGGAGTTTGTTAGGTGTGTTCAGGAAGGTTTCTTGAAATAATATGTAGATAAGCCTACAAGAGAAGAGGTTGTACTTGATCTGGTATTGAGAAATGAACCTGGTCAGGTGTCAGATCTCACAGTGGGAGAGCATTTTGGAGATGGTGATCACAACTCTGTCTCTTTACCATAGCATTGGAGAGGGATAGGAACAGGCAAGTTAGGAAAGCGTTTAATTGGAATAATTGGACTGAGGCTATCAGGCAGGAACTTGGAAGCATAAATTGGGAACAGATATTCTCAGAGAAATGTATGGAAGAAATTGTGGCAAATATTTAGGGGATATTTGTGTGGAGTTCTGCGTAGGTACGTTCCAATGAGAGGGAAAGGATGGTAGGGTACAGGAACAATGGCGGACAAAGGCTGTTGAAAATCTAGTCCAGAAGAAAAGAAGAGCTTACGAAAGGTTCAAAAAACTAGGGAATGATAGAGATCTAGAAGATTATGAGGCCAGCAGGAAGAAGCTCAGGAATGAAATTAGGAGAGCTAGGAGGGGCCATGAGAAAGCCTTGGCGGACAGGATTAAGGAAAACTCCAAGGCATTCTACAAGTATGTTAAGAGCAAGGGGATAAGACATAAGAGAATATGACCAATCAAGTGTGACAGTGGAAAAGTGTGTATGGAACTGGAGGAGGTAGCAAAGGTACTTAATAAATACTTTGCTTCAGTATTCAGTATGGAAAAGGATCTTGGTGATTGTAGGGATGACTTACAGAGGACTGAAAAGCTTGAGCATGTAGATATTAAGAAAAAAGATGTGCAGGAGCTTTTGGAAAGCATCAAGTTGAATAAGTCTCCAGGACTGGAGGAGATATACCCCAAGCTACTGTGGGAGGCGAGGGAGGAGATTACTGAGCCTCTGGCAATGATCTTTGCATCATCAATGGTGGCAGGAGAGGCTTGGAGGATTGGAGGGTTGCGAATGTTGTTCCATTATTCAAGAAAGGGAGTAGAGATAGCCCAGGAAATTATAGACCAGCGAGTCTTGCTTCAGTGGTTGGTAAGTTGATGGAGAAGATCCTGAGAGACAGGATTTATGGACATTTGGAGAGGCATAATATGATTAGGTGTAGTCAGCATGGCTTTGTGAAGGGCAGGTCATGCCTTAGAGGCCTGATTGAGCATTTTGAGGATGTGATTGAACACATTGATGAAGGAAGAGCAGTAGATGTAGTACATGGATTTCAGTGAGGCATTTAACAAGGTACCCCATGAAAGGTTTATTGAGAAAGTAAGGAGGCATGGGATCCAAGGGGACATTGCTTTGTGGATCCAGAACTGGCTTGCCCACAGAAGGCAAAGTGTGGTTGTAGACAGGTCATATTCTGCATGGAGGTCAGTGACCAGTGGTGTGCCTCAGTGATCTGTTCTGGGACCCCTACTCTTCGTGAATTTTATAAATGACAAGGATGAAGAAGTGGAGAGATGGGTTAGTAAATTTGCTGAAGACAGAAAAGTTGGAGGTGTTGTGGATAGTGTGGTGGGCTGTCAGTGGTTACAGCGGGACATTGATAGGATGCAAAAATGAGCTGAGAAGTGGCAGATGGAGTTCAACCCAGATAAGTGTGAGGTGGTTCATTTTGGTAGGTCAAATATGATGGCAGAATTAATGGTAAGACTTTTGGCAGTGTGGAGGATCAGAGGGATCTTGGGGTCTGAGTGCATTAGATCCATTGGCCTTCATCAATCGTGTGAGTTTAAGAGCTGAGAGGTAATCTTGCAGCTATATAGGACCCTGATCAGACCCCACTTGGAGTACTGTGCTCAATTCTGGTCGCCTCACTACAGGAAGGATGTGAAAGCCATAGAAATGGTGCAGAGGAGATTTACAAGGATGTTGCCTGGATTGGGGAGCATGCCTTATGAGAATAGATTGAGTGAACGTGGCCTTTTCTCCTTGGAGAGATGGAGGATGAGAGGTGACCTGATAGAGGTGTATAAGATGAAAAGAGGTTTTGATCATGTGGATAGTCGGAGGCTTTTTCCCAGGGCTGAAATGACTAACATGAGAGGACACAGTTTAAAGGCGCTTGGAGGCAGGTACAGAGGAGATGTCAGGGATAAGTTTTTTATGCAGAGAGTGGTGAGTACGTGGAATGGGCTGCCGGCGATGGTGATGGAGATGGATACGATAGGGTCTTTTAAGAGACTCCTGGATAGATATATGGAGCTGAGGAAAATAGAGGGCTATGGGAAACCCTGGGTAATTTCTAAGGTAAAGACATGCTCCGCACAGCTTTGTGGGCCGAAGGGCCTGTATTGTGCTTTTGGTTTTCTATGTTTCTATGAGAGGAAGGAAACTTTCCGGAACATATTTGACAAACTGTATCCCATCTACCGTAAGTCCTTTTAGTGTATGTGAGTCCCAGTCAAGATGTTGAAAGTTGAAATCAGCACAGTCATGTAGTGGTTAGCACAGCACTTTATAGCACCAGCAATTAAGATTCAATTCCTGCCGTTGTCTGTAAGGAGTTTGTCTGTTCTCCTCTTGACTGTGTGGATTTCCTCCAGGAGCTCCAGTTTCCTCCCATTACACCATTCCAAAGATGAACGTGCTAGGGTTAGTGAGATGTGGGCAATATTGGCACTGGAAGTATGGCGACAGTTCCAGGCTGCACCCAGCACATTCATGGACTGTGTTGGTCATTGATGCACACAACACATTCCATCTTTCCTGCATTGATATAAATGCAGCTCAGGACACTGGCTGCACCATTATCAACCTTTTGATTCCTGACTTTTTCTCTGCTTTTACCAACATCTTCCTCCACAACCTCTCCCCTAACTGTTCTAGCACTCTGGTACCTTCCCCCCATAGCGTTAGCAAACCTTTCCACTAGGATATCAATCTTCCTCCAGTTCAAGTGCAATTTGTCCCTACTGTAAGGGTCCCAACTTCCCTGGAAGATAGCACAATGATCCAAAAATCTTAAATCCTTCCTCCTACACCAACTCCTTAGCCAGATGTTAAACTCTATAATCTTCCTATTTCACTAGCATGAGTAGCAATCCTGAGATCACAATCCTGGAGGTCTTGTTCTTTAAATTAGCGCCTTACTCCCTGAACTCACTTTGCAGGACCTCACCATTCTTCCTACATGGACCACTACTTCTGGCTGTTCACCCCACTTAAAAATTCTGCGGACTTGATCCAGGATGTCCCACACCCTTGCATCCAGGAGGCAAAATACCACCCTGGAATCTGGTTCTCATCCACAGAACTTCTTTCTGTTCTCCTAATTAACAAATCCTCTGACACTACAGCTCACCTATTCTCCCCTTCTGAACCACAAAGGCAGACTTTCTACCCCCACCCCCACCCCCAACAGTATCCAAAGTGAAATACCCTTTGTTGAGGGGGATGACCACAGTGGTATTCAACACCAGCTGCTTAACCCCTTTCACCACCCTGACTGTCACCCAGATTCTTGTGTTCTCTACCTTGGTGTAACTACCTCTCTATAGGTTCTATCTTTCACCCCTCAGCGTCCCGACTAAACTGGAGTTCTTCCATTTCCAGCTCCAACTCTTTAATGTGGATAGCTAGAAGCTGCAGCTGGATGCACTTCTTGCAGATGAAATTGTTGGGGACACTGAAGGTCTCCCTGCTTTCCCACATCCTGCAAGAAGTGCATTCAACTCTCATACCTGGCATTTCTATTGCTCTAAATATAACCATATAACCAAATAACAATTACAGCACAGAAACAGGCCATCTCGGCCCTTCTAGTCCGTGCCGAATGCGTACTCTCACCTAGTCCCACTGACCCGCACTCAGCCCATAACCCTCCATTCCTTTCCTGTCCATATACCTACCCAATTTTACTTTAAATGACAATACTGAACCTGCCTCTACCATTTCTACTGGAAGCTTGTTCCACATAGCTACCACTCTCTGAGCTAAGAAATTCCCCCTCGTGTTACCTTTAAACTTTTGCCCCCTAACTCTCAACTCATGTCCTCTTGTTTGAATCTCCCCTACTCTCAATGGAAAAAGCCTATCCATGTCAACTCTATCTATCCCCCTCATAATTTTAAATACCTCTATCAAGACCCCCCTCAACCTTCTACGCTCAAAAGAATAAAGACCTAATTTGTTCAATCTTTCCCTGTAACTTAGGTGCTGAAACCCAGGTAACATTCTAGTAAATCTTCTCTGTACTCTTTCTATTTTGTTGAGATCTTTCTTATAATTCGGTGACCAGAACTGTACACAATACTCCAAATTCGGCCTTACCAATGCCTTGTACAATTTTAACATTACATCCCAACTCCTATACTCAATGCTCTGATTAATAAAGGCCAACGTAACAAATGCTTTCTTCACCACCCTATCCACATGAAATTCCACCTTCAGGGAACTATGCACCATTATTCCTAGATCACTCTGTTCTACTGCATTCCTCAATGCCCTACCATTTACCATGTATGTCCTATTTGGATTATTCCTACCAAAATGTAGCACCTCACACTTATCAGCATTAAACTCTATCTGCCATCGTTCAGCCCACTCTTCTAACTGGCCTAAATCTCTCTGCAAGCTTTGAAAACCTACTTCATTATCCACAACACCACCTACCTTAGTATCATCTGCATACTTACTAATCCAATTTACCACCCCATCATCCAGATCATTAATGTATATGACAAACAACATTGGACACAGTACAGATCCCTGAGGCACACCACTATTCACCGGCCTCCAACCTGACAAGCAGTTATCCACCACTACGCTCTGGCATCTCTCATCCAGCCACTGTTGAATCCATTTTACTACTTCAATATTAACACCTAAAGATTGATCCTTCCTAACTAACCTTCAGTGCAGAACCTTGTCAAAGGCCTTACTGAAGTCCATATAGAAAACATCCACTGCTTTACCCTCGTCAACTTTCCTAGTAACCTCTTCAAAAAATTCAATGAGATTTGTCAAACATGACCTTCCACGCTCAAATCCATGTTGACTGTTCCTAATCAGACCCTGTCTATCCAGATAATTATATATACCTTCGCTTAGAATACTTTCCATTAATTTACCCACCACTGATGTCAAACTTACAGGCCTATAATTGCTAGGTTTACTCTTAGAACCCTTTCTAAACAATGGAAGCACATGAGCAATACGCCAATCCTCCGGCACCATCCCCGTTTCTAATGACATTTGAAATCTTTCTGTCAGAGCCCCTGCTATTTCTACACTAACCTCCCTCAAGGTCCTAGGGAATATCCTGTCAGGATCTGGAGATTTATCCACTTTTATATTCCTTAAAACAGCCAGCACTTCCTCCTCTTTAACTGTCATAGTTTCCATAACTTCCCTACTTGTTTCCCTTACCTTACACAATTCAATATCCTTCTCCTTAGTGAATACCGAAGAAAAGAAATTGTTCAAAATCCTCCCCCCCCCATCTCTTTCAGCTCCACACATAGCTGTCCACTCTGATTCTCTAAGGGACCAATTTTATCCCTCACTATCCTTTTGCTATTAATGTAACTGTAGAAACCCTTTGGATTTATTTTCACCTTACTTGCCAAAGCAACCTCGTATCTTTTAGCTTTTCTAATTTCTTTCTTAAGATACTTTTTACATTCTTTGTATCAAAGGATATCCTAGCAGAAAAGACAGTGGAACAGCAATGGCAGATATTCTTGGGAATAATGCACAAGGTGCAAAATCAGTTCATCCCCCAGAGAAGGAAGGATTCAAATGGGGGAAAGGGGCCACAGTGGTTGACAAACGAAGTCAGAGATTGCATAGCATTAAAAAAAAGGAAGTATGACAGAGTTAAGGTGAGTGGGAGGACAGATGATTGGGAAGTTTTTAAGAAACAACAGAACTTAACTAAAAAGGCAATACAGGGAGAAAAAATGAGGTACGAACGCAAGCTAGCCAGGAATATAAAGGAGGATAGCAAAAGGTTTTTTAGGTATGTGAAGAGAAAGAAGTTAGTTAAGAACAATGTTGGGCCCTTGAAGAATGAATTGGGTGAAATTGTTATGGGAAACAGAGAAATGGCAGAAGAATTTAATAAGTACTTTAGATCTGTCTTCACTAAGGAAGACACAAGCAATCTCCCAGATGTATGGATGGGCCAAGGACATAGGGTAACAGAGGAAATGAAACAGATTGACATTAGGAAGGAAACAGTGATGAGTAGACTGATGGGACTGAAGGCTGACAAATCCCCAGGCCCAGATGGTCTGCATCCTAGAGTACTAAAGGAGGTGGCCCTGGAAATTGTGGATGCATTGGTAATCATTTTCCAATGTTCCTTAGCTTCAGGATCAGTTCCTGAGGATTGGAGAATGGCTAATGTTGTCCCACTTTTTAAGAAAGGAGGGAGGGAGAAAACAGTGAACTATCGACCTGTCAGCCTGACATCGGTGGTGGGGAAGATGCTAGAGTCCATTATTAAGGATGAAATAGTGGCATATCTAGATAGCAGTGATAGGATTGGGCCGAGCCAGCATGGATTTACCAAGGGTAAATCATGCTTGACTAATCTGTTGGAGTTTTTCGAGGATGTAACCAGGAAGTTAGACGGGGGAGATCCAGTGGATGTAGTGTACCTCGATTTTCAGAAGGCATTTGATAAGGTCCCGCATAGGAGATTGATGGGTAAAATCAGAGCTCATGGCATTGGGGGAAGACATTGACATGGATAGAAAACTGGTTGGCAGATAGAAAGCAAAGGGTAGCGGTGAATGGGTGTTTCTCGGAATGGCAGGTGGTGACTAGTGGGGTGTCACAGGGCTCGGTATTGGGACCACAGCTGTTTATGATTTACATCAACGATTTAGATGAAGGCATTGAGAATAACATCAGCAAATTTGCTGATGATACTAAGCTGGGTGGCAGTGTGACATGTGATGAGGATGTTAGGAGAATTCAGAGTGACTTGGATAGGCTGGGTGAGTGGGCAGATACTTGGCAGATGACGTTTAATGTGAATAAGTGTGAGGTTATCCACTTCGGGAGTAAGAACAGGAAGGCAGATTATTATCTGAACAGTGTAGAGTTAGGTAAGGGAGAAATACAAAGAGTTCTAGGAGTCCTTGTTCATCAGTCACTGAAGGTGAATGAGCAAGTGCAGCAGGCAGTGAAGAAGGCTAATGGAATGTTGGCCTTTATTACAAAGGGAATTGAGTACAAGAGCAAGGAAATCCTCTTGCATTTGTACAGAGCCCTGGTGAGACCACACCTGGAGTATTGTGTACAGTTTTGGTCTCCAGGGTTAAGGAAGGACATCCTGGCTGTAGAGGAAGTGCAGCGTAGATTCACGAGGTTAATTCCTGGGATGTCCGGACTGTTTTACGCAGAGAGGTTAGAGAGACTGGGCTTGTACACGCTGGAATTAAGGAGATTGAGAGGGGATCTGATTGCAACATATAAGATTATTAAGGGATTGGACAAGATGGAGGCAGGAAATATGTTCCAGATGCTGGGAGAGTCCAGTACCAGAGGGCATGGTTTGAGAATAAGGGGTAGGTCATTTAGGACAGAGTTAAGGAAAAACTTCTTCTCCCAGAGAGTTGTGGGGGTGTGGAATGCACTGCCTCGGAAGGCAGTGGAGGCCAATTCTCTGGATGCTTTCAAGAAGGATCTAGATAGGTATCTTATGGATAGGGGAATCAAGGGATATCGGGACAAGGCAGGAACCGGGTATTGATAGTAGATTATCAGCCATGATCTCAAAATGGCGGTGCAGGCTCGAAGGGCCGAATGGTCTACTTCTGCACCTATTGTCTATTGTCTATTGTCTATTGTTTATTCCTCGAGCACCTCATTTACTCCATGCTGTCTATATTTTTTGTATGTATCTCTCTTTTTCCTAACCAAATTTCCAATATCCCTTGAAAACCATTGCTCTCTCAAAATTTTAATATACAATAGACAGTAGGTGCAGGGGTAGGCCATTCGGCCCTTCTAGCCAGCACCACCATTCACTGTGATCACGGCTGATCATACACAATCAGTACCCCGTTCCTGCCCTCTCCCCATATCCCTTGACCCCGCTATCTATAAGAGTATCTAACTCTCTCTTGAAAGCATCCAGAGACTTGGCCTCCACAGCCTTCTGGGGCAGAGCATTCCACATATCCACCACTCTCTGGATGAAAAAGTTTTTCCACATCTCTGTTCTAAATGGCCTACCCTTTATTCTTAAACTGTGGCCTCTAGTTCTGGACTCACCCATCAGCGGGAACATGCTTCCTGCCTCCAGCATGTCCAATCCCTTAATAATCTTATATGTTTCAATCAAATCCCCTCTCATCCTTCTAAATTCCAGTGTATACATGTCAGGGTCCGATCCGGAACCGCGGTCCGGGTTTTGATCCGGTCCAGGGGCTCCAGACTCTGGTTCCTGCAGTTGTCCCTCCCGTCACCCGTGATCTAGTTAGGACCCTCCTGGTTCAAGGAGACACACCTGTAACTCATTGAGCTGCAGGTGTTTATAAGGGGCCTTGGGACTGGGACCAGACGGGTGGTCGTTTTGTTCTGTTTCCCCTCCGGCTCTGAACTCGTCTCTGCATTCTGTTATCCCGCCCAGGCTCAGACCTATTCTTCATCATGCTTCTCTGCCTGTACCAGTACTACCAGGTTGGTCCGCTCTCCCACCTTTCTTCCCATGCGCTGGTCCCGCTTCTCCGCTTGGTTTTGTGTTTCGCGCGGTTGCGCTGTCTGCCGGCCGTTTCCGAATTTCCCGTTGTCATGGCTGTTGTGTTAGTCAACCTGGACCTATGCCCGTTCCTACCCCTTGCCCCTGTCGGGCACGTCTGGCCAACCTGCCTCGGCCCAGCAGTGGTTCGGCCTGTTCTTATCCCTTGCCTCCGTCGGGCGGTTCCGGCCGATGGGCCGTGGCCCGGCGGGGGTTCTGCCCGTTCCTATCCCTTGCCTCCGTCGGGCTGTTCCGGCCGATGGGCCATGGCCCGGCGGGGGTTCTACCCCCTCCTTCTCTTCCGCCCAAACTCTGGGATAGAGCCCGCATCTGCCTAGGGGTCCGCGTCGTGCCCAGGCCTCCGGTGTTTCCGCCTGGGAGGCGCCCCTACCCGGGATACATGCAGCCCGCCCAGGGAAGGCTCTCCGCTAGCCTATCGCCACCTAGACCTGTCTGTCTGTCTACCTGTCTACCTGCCTGAACCTTGAGGACCTGTCTACCTGCCTGTCTGAACCCGGGGACCTGTCTACCTGCCTGAACCCGGGGTCCTGTCTACCTGCCTGCCTGAAACTCGAGGACCTGCCTGCCTGAACCCGGGGACCTGTCTACCTGAACCCCGGTGACCTGTCTGCCTGCGTGCCTGAATCCGGGGACCTGTCTACCTGAACCTGAACTTCGGGAGCCACTCCACTCCACCTGCCTGGACTCTATCTGCCTGAACCCCAGCTACCCTTAAGTGCCATGGCATCCCCATCCTGTTTTCCCCCTAGTACTTCAGTGCCTGCGTCCTGTGTTTGGGTCCATCTGGCCCCCCTTGACAATACAAGCCCAGTCGCTCCAATCTTTCAACATATGACAGTCCCGCCATTCCAGGAATTAACCTTGTGAACCTACGCTGCACTCCCTCAATAGCAAGAATGTCCTTCCTCAAATTTGGAGACCAGAACTGCATACAATACTCCAGGTGGGGTCTCACCAGGGCCCTGTACAGCTGCAGAAGGACCTCTTTACTCCTATACTCAATTCCTCTTGTTATAAAACCCAGCATGCCATTAGCTTTCTTCACTGTCTGCTGTACCTGCATGCTTGCTTTCATTGACTGATGTACAAGAACACCTAGTGTTAATCTTTAATCTTTCCTTTCAACCTAACAGGAACATAAATATTCTGTACCCTCAAAATTTCACCTTTAAATGACCGCCATTTCTCTATTACATCCTTCCAATAAAACAAATTGTCCAAATCCACTCCTCCTAAATCCTTTCGCATCTCCTCAAAGTTAGCCTTTCTCCAATCAAAAATCTCAACCTGGGTCCAGTCCTATCCTTCTCCATAATTATATTGAAACTAATGGCATTGTGATCACTGGACCTGAAGTGCTCCCCAACACATACCTCCGTCACCTGACCTATCTCATTCCCTAACAGGAGATCCAACACTGCCCCTTTTCTAGTTGCTACCTCTATGTATTGCTGCCAAAAACTATCCTGCACACATTTTACAAACTCCAAACCATCCATCCCTTTTACAGTATGGGCTTCCCAGTCTATATGTGGAAAATTAAAATCTCCCACAATCACAACCCTGTGCTTACTACAAATATCTCCTATCTCCTTGCAAATTTGCTCCTCCAATTCTCGCTCCCCATTAGGTGGTCTATAATACACCGCTATAAGTGTTACTACACCTTTCCCATTTCTCAATTCCACCCAAATAGTCTCCCTAGACGAGCCCTCTAATCTATCCTGCCAGAGCACTGCTGTAATATTTTCTCTGACAAGCAATGCAATACCTCCCCCTCTTGTCCCTCCGATTCTATCACACCTGAAGCAACAAAATCCAGGAATATTTAGTTGCCAATCACACCCCTCCTGCAAACATATTTCACTAATAACTACAACATGATATTTCCAGGTATCAATCCATGCTCTAAGCTCATCCACCTTTCTTACAATTCTCCTAGCATTAAAATAAATGCTTTTAAGAAATTCTCCACCTCTTCCTCTCTGTTTATCTCTAACAGTACAAAGAACTTTACTGTCTTCTTTTTCTTCCTTCTCCCATACATCTGTTCCTACACTCTGGTTTCCCTCCCCCCTCGTATCTAGTTTAAATCCACTGGAGCCTCTCTAGCAAAGCTACCTGCAAGAATATTTGTCACCCTCCAGTTCAGATGTAAACCGTCCCGTCGGAACAGGTCCCACCTTCCCTGGAAAACTGTCCAATTATCTATAAATCTGAAGCCCTCCGTCCTGCACCATGTCTTCAGCCACATGTTGATCTGCACTATCTTACTATTTCTAAACCCACCTGCACGTAGCACTGGTAGCAACCCTGAGATTGCTATCCTGGAGGTCCTGTCCTTTAACTTGGCACCTACCTCCCTAAACTCACCTTTCAGGACCTCCTCACTCTTCCTACCCACGTCATTGGTCTCTACATGGACCACGACATCCAGCTGCCCACCCTCCCTCTTGAGAATACTGAGAACTCGATTCGAGATATCGTGGACCCTGGCACCAGGGAGGCAACAGACCATCCGGGATTCTCGATCTCTTCCACAGAACCTCCTATCTGTCCCCCTAACTATCGAATCCCCTATCACTACTGCTCTCCTCTTTTCCCTCCTTCCCTTCTGAGCTGAGGGTCCAGTCTTGGTGCCAGAGACGCAACTGTAGCAACTTGTCCCTGGTAGGTCGTCCCCACCAACAGTATCCAAAACGGTATACTTATTGTTGATCAGAACAGCCACAGGGGTGCTATGCTCTTCCTGTCTATTCCCCTTTCCTCTCCTGACAGTCACCCATCTACCTGTCTCCTGACTCCTAGGGATGACTATCTCCCTGAAACTCCTGTCTCTTTCTGCTTCTGCCTCCTGAATGATCTGAAGTTCATCCAGCTCCAGCTCCAGTCCCCTAACATGGTTTGTCAGGAGCTGCAGCTGGATGCACCTTTTGCAGGTGTAGTCATCAGGGACAACAGTGCTCACCCTGACTTCCCACATACTGCAAATGGAGCACTCAACTGCCCTAACTGCTGCCTCCATTACCTACTCCTAATCTAATTAGATTAATTAAAGGAGCTTACCCGGCCTTACCTCACCTGGAGTGAAGCTCGTACTCAGCCTCTGCTCGCTATTTAAATTCTCCCTCTGCCTTACGGGCCGACTTTCATGCACTTGCGCAGTTGTGCCCCATTTAAACCTCGCCTCTGCCTCTTCTCGCCGAAGCCTGATTGAGCCAAAGCCGACCCATTCTGCCTCAGTCCACTCCAACGATGGCTGCTGTATATGGCGGTCTATCTTTTTAAACCTTTGGCGCGTTACGTCACACGCCTGTGCAGTCTAGCCTCTTTGCCGTGATCAGTTAAAAAAAAAGCTTCTCTCCGAGCTTCTTTTACCTCTTCCTTCTCTGCCTCTTGCTGTGATTTAAATGTGCAGTATTAAACAAGGAAACAGTAATAAACTAAAATAAAATCTACCTACAGCTGTTTTGCCTTATCTCACTGAAGTCTTGAAGAGTTAAATCCTCGAATCCCCACTCTAACACTGCCCACTCCAACAAAGGGCATTCCACTTGCCCCTGCCTTATTTTTATTTGCCCTTGCTAATGAATCCTGATCTCTGATTGGTCACTGTTGTAATTGTAATGTTTCATGATTATTTGTCAGATGATAGTGAAAAGTCTCCAGACAAATACATTAAATGTTTTTCTCTCCATAGATGCAGCCTGATGTGTGAAATGCTTCCAGCATTTTCTGAACACAAGATATTCTGCTTATACCTTTTCAAAGGATATTGAAAACTTGGCTCGGAAAAAGAGAGAGATCTACAATAATATAGGCAGTATGGAGTAAATGTGGTGCTCAAGAAATATAAAGAATGTAAAAAGAATCTTAAAGAAATTAGAAAAGCTAAAAGAAGATACGAGGTTGCTTTGGCAAGTAAGGTGTAAATAAATCCAAAGGGTTTCTACAGTTATATTAATAGCAAAAGGATAGTGAGGGATAAAATTGGTCCCTTAGAGAATCAGAGTGGACAGCTATGTGTGGAACCGAAAGAGATGGGAGAGATTTTGAACAATTTCTTTTCTTCGGTATTCACTAAGGAGAAGGATATTGAATTGTGTAAGGTAAGGGAAACAAGTAGGGTAGTTATGGAAACTATGATAGTTAAAGAGGAGGAAGTGCTGGCTGTTTTAAGGAATATAAAAGTGGATAGATCTCCGGGTCCTGACAGGATATTCCCTAGGACTTTGAGGGAAGTTAGTGTAGAAATAGCAGGGGCTCTGACAGAAATATTTCAAATGTCATTAGAAACGGGGATGGTGCCAGAGGATTGGTGTATTGCTCATGTGTTTCCATTGTTTAGAAAGAGTTCTAAGAGTAAACCTAGCAATTATAGGCCTGTAAGTTTGACGTCAGTGGTGGGTAAATTAATGGGAAGTATTCTTAGAGATGGTATATATAATTATCTGGATAGACAGGGTCTGATTAGGAACAGTCAACATGGATTTGAGCGTGGAAGGTCATGTTTGACTAATCTCATTGAATTTTTTGAAGAGGTTACTAGGAAAGTTGACGAGGGTAAAGCAGTGGATGTTTTCTATATGGACTTCAGTAAGGCCTTTGACAAGGTTCTGCACTGAAGATTAGTTAGGAAGGTTCAATCTTTAGGTGTTAATATTGAAGTAGTAAAATGGATTCAACAGTGGCTGGATGGGAGATGCCAGAGCGTAGTGGTGGATAACTGCTTGTCAGGTTGGAGGCTGGTGACTAGTGGTGTGCCTCAGGGATCTGTACTGGGTCCAATATTGTTTGTCATAAACATTAATGATCTGGATGATGGGGTGGTAAATTGGATTAGTAAGTATGCAGATGATACTAAAGTAGGTGGCATTGTGAATAATGAAGTAGGTTTTCAAAGTTTGCAGAGAGATTTATGCCAGTTAGAAGAGTGGGCTGAACGATGGCAGATAGGGTTTAATGTTGATAAGTGTGAGGTGCTACATTTTGATAGGAATGATCCAAATAGGACATACATGGTAAATGGTAGGGCATTGAAGAATACAGTAGAACAGAGTGATCTAGGAATAATGGTGCATAGTTCCCTGAAGGTGGAATCTCATGTGGATAGGGTGGTGAAGAAAGCTTTTGGTATGTAGGCCTTTATAAATCAGAGCATTGAGTATAGGAATTGGGATGTAATGTTAAAATTGTACAAGGCATTGGTAAGGCCAAATTTGGAGTATTGTGTTCAGTTCTGGTCACCGAATTATAGGAAAGATGTCAACAAAATAGAGAGTACAGTGGAGATTTACTAGAATATTACCTGGGTTTCAGCACCTTTTATAGAGAAAGGTTGAACAAGTTAGGTCTTTATTCTTTGGAGCGTAGAAGGTTGAGGGGGGACTTGATAGAGGTATTTATATTTATGAGGGGGATAGATAGAGTTGATGTTGATAAGCTTTTTCCATTGAGAGTAGGGGAGATTCAAATGAGGACTTGAGTTGAGAGTTAAGGGGCAAAAGTTTAGCGGTAACACGAGGTGGAATTGTTTTACTCAGAGAGTGGTAGCTGTGTGGAACGAGCTTCCAGTAGAAGTGGTAGATGTAGGTTCGGTATTGTAATTTAAAATAAAATTGGATAGCTATATGGACAGGAAAGGAATGGACGGTTATGGGCTGAGTGCAGGTCGGTGGTACTAGGTGAGAGTAAGCGTTTAGTATGGACTAGAAGGGCCGAGATGGCCTGTTTCTGTGCTGTAATTGTTATATGGTTATATGATGCTGGAAATCCAGAACAATATGCACAAAATGCTGGAGGAACTTAGCAGGTCAGGCAGCATCTACAGAGAGGGATGACGGACATCGTTTCGGGCTGTTTTTATTTCAAATTCCCAACATCTGCATTGCATTAGAAATCACAATAGAGGAACAATGTGTCAGGCCACCTCTGCTGTTGCAGTGGTACGTGTTCTAATGCAAGGTCTTGATCCGAAATGTTGACCATTCTTCTGTCTCCATAATGCTTAACCTGCTGAGCTCCTCCAACAGTACATATTTCTCCTAATTCCATTACCTGCAGTCTCTTGTGGTTCTAAACTCCACAGTACCTTATCTACTGATTGAAGCCTATTACTATAATCTGCACGGGTGTGTGGCCGCACAGGAACTGAAATGCTCACTCGCACATAGCCTTCATTGCCATGCAGCTCAACATGTTTACAAAATGGGAAAACTTTTCTTTCTAGAACTTCATTGTACCCTTCATTTAATAAATAAAAAGTTTGTGGATTTTCAGAGTTCATTCCAAATATTCAGATTATGCATATCACAAATTTTTTTTTATTTAAAGTGCTGCGCAGTTTTCAGGCCATTTAAAAATTTCCTGTTCACAATGATTGGTCCGCACAGCTGTAAAAAAAAAAATTAGAGGGAGCATTGGTTAGGAGGTTAAAGCCTAATGGTTCAAACCGGGGTCAACAAGTCTGTAGATGTCATGGGTCCGATGTCTGTCAGTCCACAGGTACAGAAGACGCTGGAGGGCTAGAGGTGACCTATCATGGGGTTAGAGGACTGTCTGTATGTCTGAGTGGGTGGGTAGGTGGGATGGAAGAAATGGGCTAATTTTGCAGTTTTATTGCTGTTGTTTTATGAGCATGTTGAATATGTTCTGTTGGCATGGGAATGCCAGTGAATTTCCTGAAATACCATGGGTTCTTAACTTGGTAAGCAGCCTCATCTGTGGCACCTTGTCAAAGGCCTTCTGTAAGTCTAAGTATACAACATTCACTGCATCCCCTTTATCTATACTAAGTATAATCTCCTCAAAGAATTCCAACAGGTTCGTCAGGCAAGACTTTCCCTTAAGGAAACCATGCTGACTTTGTCCTATTTTGTCCTGTGTCACCAAATACTCCGTAACCTCATCCTTAACAATTGAATCCGATATCTTCCCAATCACTGAGGTCTGGCTGACTGATCAGGACATCGATAGGATGCAAAATTGAGCTGAGAAGTGGTAGATGGACTTCAACCCAGATAAGTGTGAGGTGGTTCATTTTGGTAGGTCAAATATGATGGCAGAATATAGTATTAATGGTAAGACTCTTGGCAGTGTGGAGGATCAGAGGGATCTTGGGGTCCGAGTCCATAGGACACTCAAAGCTGCTGCGCAGGTTGACTTTGTAGTTAAGAAGGCGAATGGTGCATTGGCCTTCATCAACTGTGGGATTGAGTTCAAGAGCCAAGAGGTAATGTTACAGCTATATAGGACCCTGGTCAGACCCCACTTGGAGTACTGTGCTCAGTTCTAGTCACCTCACTACAGGAAGGGTGTGGAAACCATAGAAAGGGTGCAGAGGAGATTTACAAGGATGTTGCCTGGATTGGGGAGCATGTCTTATGAGAAGAGGTTGAGTGAACTTGGCCTTTTCTCCTTGGAGCAGCAGAGGATCAGAAGTGACCTGATATAGGTATGTAAGATGATGAGAGGAGTTGATATTGTGGATAGTCAAAGACTTACTCCCAGGGCTGAAATGGCTAACACGAGAGGGCACAGGTGGAGTAGTTTACTATGCAGAGAGTGGTGAATGCGTGGAATGGGCTGCCAGTGACTGTGGTAGAGGTGGATACATTAGGGTCTTTTAAGAGAGTCCTGGATAGGTACATGGAGCTTAGAAAAATAGAGGCCTATGGGTATTGCTAGGTTTACTCTTGGAACCCTTTCTAAACAATGGAAAAACATGAGCAATATGCCAATCCTCCGGCACCATCCCCGTTTCTAATGACATTTGAAATATTTCTGTCAGAGCCCCTGCTATTTCTACACTAACTTCCCTCAAGGTCCTAGGGAATATCCTGTCAGTACCCGGAGATTTATCCACTTTAATGTTCCTTAAAAGTGCCCGCACTTCCTACTCTTTAACCGTCATAGTTTCCATAACTACCCTACTTGTTTCCCTTACCTTACAGAATTCAATATCCTTCTCCTTAGTGAATACCGAAGAAAAGAAATTGATCAAAATCTCTCCCATAATAAATCTTTCTTTGAACTTTGATGGGTCATGAAGTTTGTTATATGGTAGCAGTACATTGCAATACATAAATAAAAACTGTAAGTTACAGTAAGAAGTGTATATTTTTAAGATTAAAATAAATAAGTAGTGCAAGAAAAAAATGAAAAACAATGAGGTAGTGTACATGGGTTCATTGTCGATATCTGAAGGCAGAAGGGAAGAAGCTGTTCCTGACTCTTTGAGTGTGTGTCTTCAGTCTTCTGTACTTCCTTCCTGATGGTTGCAATGAGAAGAGGGCATGCCCTGGGTGATGGGTGCCCTTAGTAATGAATGCTGCCGTTTTCAGACATTGCTTCTTGAAGATGTCCTGGATGCTGGGGAAGCTAGTGCCCATGATGGAGCTGACTGAGTTCTCAACTTTCTGCATCATATCTTGATCCTTTGCAGTGCCCCCCAACCATAACAAAAGTTGATGCAGCCAGCTTCACTGCTCTCCACTATACAAGTGTAGAAATTTGCAAGTGTCTTCGTGACATAAGCACCAAATTTTCTGAAACTCCAAATGGAAAAAACTGCTGTAGAGCCTTCTGTGAAACAGCACCAATGTGTTGGGCACAGAATAGATTCTCGGAGGTGTTGACACCCAGGAATTAGAAATTGCTCACCATTTCCCTCAAAGAGGACCAATGTGTTTCCCTGTCTTACCCTTTAAAAACTGTATAAAACCAATAAAAATAAATAATGGGCAGCCAGGAAGATATTGAGTGCAGTCTCTGAGACCATTCTAATGTTATGTATTGCTATTGATGATCAAGAGTGCTGTTCTCCCAAGGGAAGGGTACTTATCTGTCATGGGAGGGGTAAGAGTTCACAGGATTTAAGACAATGACTGTGATTTGGATTTGATATCTTGGTGCAGGGAGTAGAAATCCATGTAATCACCTGTCAGGTTTGGTACAGTTAGTATACCATATGTATGATGTATCATTGTAAATGTCTTATTGGTGAAGGATCTCTCTCACAATGATTACAAAATCCCTAGATGAGCGTTTGAAGTGCAGAAACAGGAGATTAAGAACTTGATGAAAAAGTTAAGAGCCTGAAACATCGACTATTTATTCCTCTCCATAGATGCTGCCTGACCTTCCGAGTGCCTCCAGCATTTTGAATGTGTTGCTCACGGCTGTGTTGGTTGTTAATACAAATGACAAATTTCATTGAATGTATCTATGTACATGTGAGAAATAAATACATCTCAAAACAAATCTGAATCAAATATCTAGCATCTGCAGTATCTCGTGTCGGAGTTAAGAACTAAATAACTCAATGGGATTAGAGTAGACGTGTGCTTGGTGGGCGTCCATGTATTTGAGATTCAGAAGAACTTGGGAGTCCTTATGCAGAACACCCAGAAGGTTAACTTGCAGGTTGAGTCAGTGGTGAGGAAGGCAAATGCCATGTTAGTATTCATTTCAAGAGGTCTAGAAGATAAGAGCAAGGATGTGATGCTTTGGCTTTATAAGGCACTGCTGAGGCTTCACCTTGAGTATTGTGAACAGTTTTTGGCCCCTTTTCTTAGAAAGGATGTGTTGGCATTGGAGAGGGTTCAGAGGAGATTCACAAGAATGATTCTGGGAATGAAAGGCCCATCATACAAGGAATGTTTGATGGCTCTGGATCTGTACATACTGGAATTCAGAAGGATGAAGGGGGAACTCATTGAAACTTTTTGAATGTTGAAAGGCCTAGACAGAGTAGATGTAGAAGGGATGTTTCCCATGGTGGGAGAGTCTTGGACAAGAGGGCACAGCCTCTGGATTGAGGGATGCCCTTTCCAAACAGAGATGCGGAGAAATTTCTTTAGATAAAGGATGGTGAAATTGTGGAATTTGTTGCCACATGCGGCTGTGGAGGTCAGGTCACTGGGTGTATTTAAGGCAGAGATTGATAGATTTTTGATTGGACATGGCATGAAAAGTTTTGGAGAGAAGGCTCAGCACTGGGGTTGAGGAGGAGATTTTAAAAAGAACCAGCCATGATTGAATGGCCGAGTAGACTCAGTGGGCCAGGTGGCCTAATTCTGCTCCTATGTCTCATGGTATTATGGTTTCTAATGGTCTAAGGGGCTTGGGTCTGCATGCTTTGAGCTTTGGAATCCATTACTGTGAACCGCAGACCCTTTCTGCAACACTGAAACAAACTCCACCTGCTTCTGGAAGATTATTAACCTGTTTTAAGACTCCCTCAGATCAGCTTGAGAGTTGATGTTCTTCCACTGCAGAGAACTATCTGTAGCCACATGAATCCTCTTAGAAGCTTGTGAAGATTTGGCATGTCATCTCATCTAAATCTTTGACAAACTTCTTTAGCTGCACGGTGAAGAGTATCCTGATTGGTTTCATGATGGTCTGGTTTGGAAACAACAATGCCCAGGAATGGAAAAGCACACAAAAGCTCAGTCCATCTCAGGAAACACCCTCCCCATCACTGAGCACATCTTCAAGGAGCACTGTTGCAGGGAAGCAGCATCCACCATCAAGGACCCTCTAGACAACGGTTCCCAACCTTTATTATGGCATGGACCAAAACCATTAAGCAAGATTTCCATGGACCCCTGAGTTGGGAACCCCTGGCTGTTGGTAGAAGTTGCTAGGTGAAGCCATATTGGTGGGGAAGGGGGATGAAGTAAGAATCTGGAAGCCGCAACCACAAGGCTTCACCTCTCACCTTCCAGCTTGTCCTCCCCCTCCCCTCATCTTCTTAATCTGGCTTCTTCCCCCTTCCTTCCCAGTCCTGATGAAGGGTCTCAAACCACAACATTAACAATTTATTCATTTCCATAGATGCTACCTGACCTGCTGGGTTCCTCCAGCATCTTGTGTGTGTTGCACTGGATTTCCAGCATCTGCAGAATCTCGTGTTCCTACATTACCACCCTATCTACTTGTTTTGCTACGTTCATGGGGATATAGGCTTGCACTGTGAGATCCCTCTGTACGTCAATGTTCCCAAGGCTCCTGATATTTATTGTTTATTTTCATCATTCATATGACTTCCCAAAATGTTACACTTCAAATTTTTCGGATGAAACATCATCTGCCATTTCCTCACCCATATTTTCAACTGGCCTGTATCCTGCTTATTCATTTGACAGCTTTAGTCATCATCCACAGCACCACTAACTTGTGTGTTGTCTTACTAATCAGACTAACACACTTTACTCAGTATCATTTACATACTGTGTATTACTTATCTTACAACACTTATTCTTGTGGAATAGACCACCGATCAGAGAAACATCACACCACCGTTATCTTGTGTTACCTATATCCAAGCCAATTCGGTATCCAACCGTGGATACAAGGATCTTGTTGAACACTTCACTAAGGTCAATGTAGATAACATCCACTATCCTAACTCTATTGAGCTAATGATCATAATTCCATTAATTATGGAGAAGGTTAGGTCTGGTCCTCATGTTGAGATTCTAAATTGGAGAAAGACAAATTTCAATGGCATCAGAAAGGATCTGGCAAGTATGGATTGGGACAGGTTATTTTCTGGCAATGCTATGCTTGGTAATGGGAAGTTTATAAAAGTGAAATTTTGAGAGTACATAGTTTGCAACAGCAAATATGGCCATCAAAGCTTGCAACAGGATCTGGAACAGCCGGAATAAATGGGCTGACAGGTAGATAGGGTTATAAAGAGAACTTTTGGAGCATTAGCCTTCATGAGTCAAAGTATTGAGATGTTATGTTGAAGTCGCTGAGACCAGCTTAGTAGTATTGTATACAGTTCAAGTCAATAAGATAGAAGAAGTACAGATAAAATTCACAAGGATGTTGCCGGGACTTGAAGTGGATGGGCTACAGCAGTAGAAGACAATACTGGGTTCCACTCCTGACTTGACGATCTGTGTAATAGGGAAAGGTTGAATAGGTTAGGACTTTATTCCATGCAGCATTGTGGATTGAGAGGAGATTTGATTGAGGTATACAAAGTTATGAAGATTATAGATAGCTTAAATGCAAGCAGGTTGAGTGTAACTACAACTAGAGGTCATGGGTTGAGGAAGAAAGATAAATTATTTAATGGAACCTCGGGGAATTAAAGGAATCTGAGGGAGAACTTTTTTTACTCAGCCTATGTGAGTGTGAAAAAAACTGCTAGTGGAATTTGTGGATGTGGGTTTGAATTTAACATTTAAGAAAAGTGCAGTTCATGGATGGGTGGGTTATGGAAGGATATTGTCCAGGTGCAGGTTGATAGTACTAGGCAGATTAATACTTTGGCAGGGACTAGATGGGCTGAAGGGTTTCTGTGTTCTCTAACTCTATATGGGGCCTAAATAATGCCATGCCTCACTAATCCCTGGGTCATTTTGTGTTGCTTTTGTTTTACTTTATTCCACCACAATGCTCTGTGCAATGAATTGATCTGTACAAACATACACAAGACAGGCTGTACCTATTTCTCGGTACCTGTGACAATAATAAACCAGTTCCAATTCTGATGATTCTGACTAGGTGAGGGACCCAATTCCAGACTCCTACTCAAAATTTATACCTTAAAGTGTTCATATCTCATAATCAGTAGAAAATATTTTCTTCAGAGAGTTTGAGGTTTAGCATAAATTACAACATGGTGGTATTTCAATTTATTCTTTTTACTTTAGTGGATGAAAGTGAAGCTCAATTACTGTGTGAGTTAAGACGGGCAACCACGAGACTGAGAAATGCTAATACTGAGGCTTAATAGATCACTTCACTTTCAGCGAGACATTTATTTTCATTTTTCTCTGAGGATCTTCACCTTGTCGTGGTGGAAAAACTTGTGAGCACCTGAGATCCTGAGAGTGATGCCGTATTGTGCTTAGTTCCTGGTAGGGTCAAACATGGTGGTAAAGTCAAGGAAGAGGTTCCAGACAAGGAGTAATCCAACCAAGCCCTCAACAATGGAGCTGGTGGAAGATGATGACGCATCACAACGGCAGCGAAGGCAGAGCAAGGCTGCAGCAGAGAAGGGTCCCCATTTATCACTGGACCCTGACCCTCATTTGTCAAAGACCATGTGGTGGCTACCCGTGGATCAGCATCTCCATGTTAAACAAAGTCATACACAGGTGTTCTCCATTATTTTCATTCCATGTTTGCTCTTGCATCTTGCATCTGTCATAAATACTTTTATCTGTTAAATAATACTTCAAAGAATTACTTTAAGACTCAGTACCCATACTGAACTGATAAGCAAGGAGGAAAACAAATATTGATAAATTCAACAGGTTTAGCTGTTGCTAATGTGTCCCAGGTTATTTTTATATACTTTTATTTATTTGGAGATGCAGTGTGGAGCAGGCCTTTCCAGCCATTTGAGCCGTTCCACCCAGCAACCCACCTATTTAACCCAAGCCTAATGACGGGACAATTTACAGTCATCAGCAAACCTACTAACCGCTACGTCTTTGGACTATGGGAGGAAACCGGAGCACCTGGAGGAAACCCATGTAGTCTTCGAGAGAAAGTACAAAATCCTTACAGAAGGCATGGGAATTGAACTCAGAACTCCAATGTCCCAAGCTGTAATATCTGTTACACCAGCTCAAACACAATGATCTCCACAAAATGACTACTGGCAGTCTACTGAAGAGCAATGACTCTCCCAAGCACTGCTGCTAACACCTCCAGGTGATTTCAGTATTTCAGATTTCCCACAGGAGCAGTCCTCAATATTTAGTGCCTTTCCCTGCAACACCATGTTTCTCATGGAAGCACACAGTAATCAGGACATTTTGGATAGCTGAGATTTGCCAGGGATGGGATCAAGAGGCAAAGGGGAGCAGTGACCAAAAATGGAGTTGAACTATGAGAGTAGGACGACTAGGGGATAAGATCAAACACATTGGACCTAGGGGCCTCTAAGAATGAGTATTGGAATGAGAATTAGAAGATGAAGAGAAATGGCTGCTCTAAACCATAAAATAAATGTTGTCAACAAAACTGGAATCTTTACTACTTTCAAAGTCAAAGTAAACTTATTATCAAGTTATAGATACACTCAGTGACCACATTATTGAGGTACAGGAGTGGACCTGGTGTGGTCTTCTGCTGTTGTAGCCCATCCACTTCAAGGATCGACATGTTGAGCGTTCAGAAAAGCTCTTCTGCACACCACTGTTGTAATGTGTGGTTATCTGAGTCACTGTCACCATCCGGTCAGCTGAACCGCCTGGCCATTTTCCTCTGACCTCTCTCATTAACTAGGTGTTCTTGCCCACAGAACAGCCACTCACTGGATTTTTGGTTTTTCTTTCGTACCGTAGTCTGTAAACTCTAAAGACTGGTGTGTGAAAGTCCCAGGAGTTCTGCGGCTTCTGAGATACTCAAACCACCCTGTCTGGCACCAACTATCATTCCACAGTCAAGTTCACTTCGATCACATTTCTTCCCCATTCTGATGTTTGGTCTGAACAACAACTGAACCTCTTGACCATGCCTGCATGCTTTTATGCATTGAGTTGCTGCCGTGTGATTGGCTGATAAAGTCACCAGAGTGTGTGTTACCATACTAACTTGAGATCCATTTTCAAAGTACAAAGTAAATTCATTATCAAAATATGTATATGGCACCAAATGCAACCCTGAGAATTAGCAAAAAAAACTGATTAAATAAGAGGAGTTCTTGACCTCACAATCTACCCAGTTATGATCATGCACCACAGTCTGCCTGAACTGTTATTCTGTAGCTGTTGCACTTTAATCCACATTCTGCTACTGTTTTAAATTGTTCTACCTGAATGTGCTGTGTAATGATTTAACCTGTATGAACAGTACATAAGACAAGCTTACATATTATACACTGAATCTCAGTGCATGACAAGAATAAACAAATGCCAATTCCAATTCGTTTATTTTATCAGGAGCTCAGCAGTAAGTTCAGGCTGTGTGAGAAATTGATATTCTTCCAACATTCCTATCTAGAATGCTTCCTATGGTGGAGGAGTCGAGGATCAAGAGCACAGCCTCAGAATAGAGGGGCATCTATTTAGAATGGAAGTGAGGAGACAGAGGATGGTGAATCTGTGGAATTCATTGCCACAGGTAGATGTGGAGGCCAGGTCTTTGGGTATCTTTAGGGCAGAGGTTGATTCTTGATTAGTCAGGGCACGAAGGAATGTGGGGAGGAGGCAGGAGGTTGGGGCTGAGAGGAAAATGGATCGGCCATGATGTAATGGCCAAGCATATTTAATGGGGCAAATGTCCTAATTTTGCTCCTAGACCGTATGGACTTATGGGGTTAACATATGAGGAGCGTTTGGCAGCTTTGGGCCTGTACTCACTGGAACTTAGACGAATGCATCAGGATCTCACTGAAACCGACAGAATGTTAAAAGGACTAGATACGGTGGATATGGAGCGGATATTTCAGACAGACAGACAGACAGACATACTTTATTGATTCCGAGGGGAAATTGGGTTTCGTTACAGCCACACCAACCAAGAATAGTGAAGAAATATAGAATATAAAACCATAAATAATTAAATAATAATAAGTTAATCATGCCAAGTGGAATTAAGTCCAGGACCAGCCTATTGGCTCAAGGTGTCTGACACTCTGAGGGAGGAGTTGTAAAGTTTGATGGCCACAGGTAGGAATGACTTCCTATGACTCTCAGTGTTACATCTTGGGGGAATGAGTCTCTGGCTGAATGTACTCCTGTGCCTCTGATGGGGTACCTATAACTAGAGGGCACAGCTTCAAAATTGAGGGGTGGCCTTTTAGAAGAGAAGTGAGGTGGAATTTTTTTAGCCAAAGAGTGATGAATCTGTGGAATGCAGTGGAGGTCAAGTCCATTGGGTATATTCAAAGTGAAAGTTGATATATTCCTGATTGGTCAGGGCATCAATGGAGATGGTGTGAGAGCATGTATATGGGATTGAAGGGGATCTGAGATCAGACATGATGAAATAGTGGAGCAGACTTGATGGGCTGAATGGCCTAATTCAGCTATTATGGCTTATGGTAGTATGATCTTATGGTCTTCTTTCAGGATTGTCGGCATTCTTATCTGGCACTTTGATCTTGATCTTAAACTTGTTGCATTTCTAGCATTTGAGAAACTATGTTCCTATGATCCTAATGGTCTTTGTTCTTTCCTTTTATAGAACACATTATGACGTCAACTCATAAAGGAATTTTACATACCTTGTTAATTTCCATCATTATTTTGGGCTGCCTGGTAACTTTGTTGTTACTCTATGTTAAACCATCTAACAGCTGGATATATGCTCCCATGGAATCTGCCACCTCTGTTCTACGCATGAAAAATATCTTTGCTTCACAACATGAGGACAATGCAACTATTGTGCTCATTTGGCTGTGGCCCTTCGGTCAGACTTTTGAGCTCAATTCTTGTGAATCAGAGTTCAACATCCGTGACTGTCGCTTGACGGTGGATAAGAACCTGTATAACAAATCCCACGCTATCCTTATCCATCACCGGGACATCAATGCAGATTTTTCCAACCTACCCACACAGCCTCGGCCAATATTCCAGAAGTGGGTTTGGATGAATTTGGAGTCACCTACTCACACTCCAAAGAAGACTGAGCTTGACCGACTCTTCAATCTGACATTGACATATCGAAGGGACTCAGATATCCCTGTACCTTATGGATCACTATCAATTAATAAAGTTCCGTTGCCCTTTGAATTGCCAAGTAAAAGCAGTCTAGTGTGTTGGATTGTTAGCAACTGGAACTCTGAACATGCCAGAGTCAAGTATTACAATGAACTCTACAAGTATGTTGAAATCAACACATATGGTCAAGCTTTTGGAGAATATCTGAGCAATATTGATTTTATGCCAACGATATCCAAATGCAAGTTCTACCTTTCCTTTGAAAACTCGATACATGAAGATTACATCACTGAAAAACTCTACAATGCTCTTTTTGCAGGGAGCGTCCCTGTGGTCCTGGGCCCACCCAGGGAAAACTATGAAAATTATATTCCAGCCGATTCCTTCATTCATGTGGATGACTTCCTGTCACCGAAAGAGCTGGCCGACTACCTTCACATGCTGGATAGCAACAAAGATTTATACATGAACTACTTCAAATGGAGGAAATATTATACAGTGAGGAGGACTCGTTTCTGGGCTGAACACGCGTGTTCTGTCTGTGAACATATTCAGCAACATAAAGAATATAAAACCCTCTCCAGTTTGGAGAAATGGTTTTGGGACTGAACTCGAAAATATTTAAATAATGTCCATCATCAGCAGCATCTATTATATTCAATTGGCTTTTATCTCCAAAAGAACATATTTTTGGATTAATTCTCTAATTTGACTAAAGAATTGTTTTTATTCTATTACACAAGAATTCAACGCAGAGCGATGGATTGCCAATGGATAAATTCTCATTGTACACTGACTTCCAGTCAAGACGTAGAAATAGAAAGCATTAGGAATGCTCAGCAGGTCTGTGGAAAGAAAAACAAGAGTTAATGATTTGGGCTCAACCCCTTTATCAGAACTGAGGAACAGGGAAAACACATTAATTTTAAGAGAATGGGAAGAGAGATATACTGAATTAGTAAAAAGCATTAATGGGTTTGGCATAGGAATAAGTTATAGAGGTATTTCAATTATTGGCTCACCAGGAGAGAAATGAACAAAAACCAAAATTATTTAGGGAGAAAAAATATGAACAAAGAAGCTGTGAAATGCTGAGCCTTGGGACGAAGGAGGATTTTATGGAGGAATACAAAATTATGAGGGGTATAGGTAGGGTTAATTACTGGGGTTTTTCCACTGAGGTTGGATGAAACCAGAACTAGAGGTCATGGGTTAAGGGTGAAAGGTAAAAGGAACATGAGGGGAAATGTATTCACTCAGAGGGTGGTGAGAGTGTGGAACAAGCTGTCAGCGCAAGTAGTGCATACAAGCTCAATTTTAATGCTTCAGCAAAGTTTGGGTAGGTACATGGATGGTAGGGGTATGGAGGGCTAGGGCCCCGATGCAGGTCGATGGGAGTAGGCAGCTTAAATGCTTTTGGCATGCATTAGATGGGCTGAAGGGCCTGATTCTGGGCTGTACTTTCCTGTGGCTCCATGAACATACAAGTAGTGAAATGCTGGGCTGTGGGACAAAGGAATGTAACAGTTGTGAAACGCTGGTCTGTGGTGGGCATGCTCAGTCTGTCAGTCTGAGAGGTAATGAATCTCGGTGTGAATTATAGAGCAAGACAGGTGGTGGGGTAGCGGGAAAGATGGAGTCAGAGGAAAGTGGACGGGGAAGAGATCTGAAAAGGTATTTGAAATCAAAAGCTATTAAAGTTTGTGATATTTGACATCTGAGAAAATGGTTGTAGCATCAATGTAGAGGCAATTAAGTGGAACTGGAGTCCACAACAGCCGACAGAAGGGGGGAGGGAGATGTAGAGTAACTGCAGAGGAGGATCATGGGTATGCATATGATTTGGCATGGCATTAAGACTAGATTCAGGAATAAGTGATTATGTGTGTTCCTATGATCCAGCGTGGATCCAGATTGGGAAGGATGAAATCCATATGAGATGTGTCAGACTGGAAACATTCCCTAAGAAAAGAGACACTTGCTGTAAAATCTGGAGATGAGAAGGAAAACAAAATCCACGGAGGGTGAACAAGCGAAGACTCTGTTGGTGAATGAAGAGCTATGTCTTCAAGGTTGACAATACTGGAAGAGAAGTAGTACTGACTTCAACAATAAATGAAGAGCATCTACAGTAAGGTTCTTTTTGATGCTTATTAAGTTATTGTGATGATTTTATTGATGCTGAGCATCCCTGAGAAACAGTCTGTGTAGCCTCAAACAGACGCATTATTCTATGACAACTCAGTGACCAGTGGAAATGTGCGAAATAACAACCGTTCTTCATGGACATGTTGGACTCCAAATAGTTTGGCAAGGAACCAGCACAAGTACAATGGTACCAGTTTTGGGTAGTTCATTTTGATGGAAACTATTGGAATGAAAGCATTTAGAATGGAGTGGGAAATTACTTCTTTTCATTGTCTACTTTGGACAAGTACAGACTTAAATTGCAGATATCTGGGATGCTTATTCCAACCTGGTCAAGAGTCTAAACTTCTTAGATATGCAGATCAGGCTATGTTGCTTCCACAACAGGAACATTTTAAATGGTAAGAACATAGAGAATTGAATGTTACAGCACAGTTTAGGCAGGCCCATCGGCCCATTATGTTGTGCCAAACTTTTAACCTACTGTAAGATCAATCTCACCCATCCCTCCCACATAGACTCCATTTTTCTATCACAGTCATTACTGAAAGAAACCTGCCACTGCAGTCAGGAGATGCCAATAGAAAAACATTTTCTTTTTAGTTTATTTGTGGCAAGGTTCAAAAGAAACAGAACTTCCATTGAGAGTTCTCTAGGGACTCCAGGGATGTATGTGGCTCTGACTAAAGCACTTTACACACTGGAACTCATTTCCACAGGTCCTTTGCAATTAGCACTGCTGACAGAATTCAATTCCCATCCAGAAGTTCCACATTGCCTTTTAAAATTGCCCATCCTATCTCCTGTAACTCCTAGGACCCCTGTTACTTGTACTGGGAGCTACAGTCATTGGCATTGAGACAATTGGACTCTTTCTGAGCTGTGTACTTCTTTCACTGTAGATACCATAAATACCATATTCTGTCAGGCTGTGTGTCTCTCTAGGCCAAACCACAGCTCAGGAGTAACATGGAAGAGCACAGTACAGTACTGGCCCTCTGGCCCCCAATGTTGTTCCAACCATTTAACCTACTCCAAGATCAATCTCACTCTTCCCTCCATTTTTCTATCATCCATCTGCCCATTGATTGCATCTTTACCTCTATCATTAATCCTCCATATCATCAACTATTTGCTTCAATATATGTCTGTGTATGTCAAAAAACTTGGAAGACATTACACTCAACAGATACACCTGGAGGAAATCTGTTCAAGAGGGAGCTGAGCCATGTGAGAATGACCTTTTGCTGTGAAACAAGAGACTGAACAGCCAAAAGACTTCAGTAAGGCATTTGACAAGGTCCTGCATGAGAGGTTGGTCAACAAGGTTCAGTCACCTGACATTCAAGATACAGCAGAGAATTGGATTAGAAATTGACTGTGTGGGAGAAGCCAGACAGTGGTAGTAATGGTCGCCTCTCTGAGTGGATTTCCTGTCACTAGTGGTTTGTCGCAGGGATCGATGCTGGGTCGTTGGATGACATCAAGACTGGGGGTGTAGTGGTCAGCTGGAAAGACTATCATGGCTTGCAGTGGGAAATGGACCAGATGGAAAAATGGCAGATGGAATGTAATGCAGAGAAGTGCGAGGTTTTGCACCTTGGTAGGACCAACCAGGGTACGACTTACATGGCGAATGGAAGGGCACTAAGGAGTGTGGTAGAACAAAGGCATCTGGGAATACAGGTCCATAATTCATTGAAAGTGATAGATAGGTTTGTAAAGAAAGTTTTTGGCACATTTACCATCATAAATCAATGTGTTGAGTACAGGAGATGGGATGTTATGTTGAAGTTGTATAAAATGTTGGTGAGGCCTAATTTGGAGTACTGATGCAGTCTTCATCAGAAAAGATGAAAACAAGGTTGAAAGAGTGCAGAGCAAATTTACAAGGATGTTGCCGGATCTGGAGGGTCTGAGTTATGAGGAAAGATTGAATAGGTTAGGACTGTATTCCTTAGAAAGTAGAAGATTGAGAGGAGCTTTGATAGAGATATACAACATTATGAAGGGTATCGATAGTGTTAATGCGAGCAGACTTTTTACACTGGGGCTGGGTGAGAGTATAACCAGAAGTCCTGGGTTAAGGGTGAAAGGTGAGAAGTTTAAGGGGAACATGAGGGGTAACTTCTTCACTCAGAGGGTCATGAGAGTGGGGAATGAGCTGCCAGCATATGTGGTGCACTCAGGACCAACAATCCTGACTGCTCAAACAAAACTTTTATGGAAACAGCATTGAAGAATCCTTTCACATCTGAGTGCAACATTATTCCTGGGGCTTGTATGGCTGACAGCATTAAAAACAGAGAGGAAGCCCTGAACACCGTCAAAACCAAGATGGTCAAGGAGACACAGAGATGGAGACCCTCATTACTGCCCCAAATGCCAGCAAAGTAACGGGCAGGAAGTAACACTGCACCAGAATATATGTATCTCGGATCAGCCTGAGTAGCTAGCAATAGACAACCCCTTAGGAGAACATCATACTCAAATGGAGTGATCACACAACCACTACTACATCATCTATACATTTGAAGTACTATGTCAGTTGAAAGAGTTATATACTGTTAAAAACTAGTATTGAATTGCACTGGGTCCACTGGGTAAAGTGATCAGCAAAACTATCATACACTTCTACTCATTTGGCCTCCATCTCAGTCAACTGTTAACCACATACCACTTTTCAGCTCTCTTTTGTACTTCAGAGAGAAACTTCAAAAGTAAATTCATTATCAAAGTACGTACTGCACTGTGCAAAATTCTCAGCTACACATATATAGCTAGGGTGCCTAAGACTTTTGCACAGCACTCCATTTGCCAATGTGGAGCAGAGAGTGAGTTTGTAAATCCAGCAGGAGAAAGAATATTGGGAATGGCGAGGCTGGATTGTCACAGGAGAGGCATGGGACAGGTGGCAGAGGAGTTCCAGAGGCAGTAGGTGGTGCAGGCACAACCAGCCGTGAGACACCGGGCAAGGTCATTTGATTCCAAACAATTAGTTTATTGATTATTACAGAATGTCTCTCTGGTGCTTCCCACTCCCTCCCCTCTCCCTTCCACTTTTCCCTACCATAATTCTCCTCTCCGTACCCCCTTCCCACTCTCAGTCCACAATAGAGACTCATATCAGAATCAGGTTTATCATCACTCACATATGTCATGAAATTTGATTTTTTTACTTGTGGTAGCAGTACAGTGTAATATATAAAATCACTACAGTACTGTACAAAAATCTTTGGCACCCTATCTATCTATATATATATATATCCCAATACATTTGCACAGTAATGTAAATGTTACCGTATGTACTATCTTGAGATTCATTGATTTGCAGGCATTTACAATGAAAGGAACACAGCAAAATTTATTAAAAAAAAACATATAGAAACAAAGATTGACAAACAACCGATGTGCAAAGATAAACAGCAAATAAAAAGAATGCTGAGAACACGAGTTGAAAAGAGTCCTTGAAAGTGAGTCTATAGGTCGTGGAGTTAATTTAGCATTGAGGTGAATGATGTTATGTATCCATACCAGTTCAGGAGCCTGATGGTTGAAGACTAATAACTATTCCTGAAACAGGTGGTGTGGGAACTAATGCTCCTGTACCTCCTTCCTGATGGCAGCAAAGGAGAAAAGAGCTTGGCCTGAATGGTGGAGGCCCTTGACGATGGATGGCAACACTCCCTGTATTGAGCTCAGTCGTGGGGAGGGTATTCCCTGTGATGGACTAGGCTGTATCCACCATTTTCACTAGACTTGTCCACTGCCGGGCATTGGCATTTCCATACCAGGCCATGATGCAACTAGTTAACTCCACTGTGCATCAATAGAAGTTTGTCAAAAAAGTTAATAATGGAGTGATGTTGACTAAGCTTACTGTGTTTATCTCTTCCTTTGAAATCATTATCTGAATATATTTCACTTCTTAATTATTCCATGAATAGCATATTTTGTGGGCATTTTCTGGCCAATAGGAAATGTTAATGATTCATTATCACGCCAACAGCATCCATGGAGCCAAGAAATCTTAGAGACAATTTTTTTACCTCTTTAACATTTCTGTTGTCAGTTTCACACATTTTGTACTTTTAGCAATAGATCTATTTTTTTCACCTCATAAAAATTTTATGCAGCACATTTCTATATACTGAAATAATCAGCAGTTTGAAATTTTGTAATTGTGAAGGGTCTGATAACAGCACAATGGAATTTACTGTCTTTGAAGGATCTGGGCGAGGACAAAAATTCTTCAATGTGAATAATATGTATAAATAATTTAAAGTTTGTAAAAATGTTTTGAAAAAGATATTAATTGTATGTTGATAAAATTACCATTTCTAGCATGATGTAGTTTGCTTATTAGTTTACCAATTGCAATTACATTTGCACTAAGCAGCTAATATCATAAATCTATTATTAATGTGGCTTCTGTTTATGCCTCCTCCTGTAGGCAGCAAATCTATAGAATCTGCTTTGGACTTTGCACAGGGGTACTGAGTGGAGGTGATAATGCATTCTGAACCAAGTTTCTGACAAAAAACTTCAAAGTAATAATTGGAAGTACACTCAATGGCTATTTCATTAATTACCTCCTGTACCTAACAAAGTGACTACTGAGTGTATGTTCATGGTCTTCTGCTGCTGTAGCCCATCCTCTTCAAGGTTCAATTTGTTGTGCATTCAAAGTTACTGTCACCTTCCTGTCAGCTTGAACCAGTCTGGCCATTCTCCTCTGACCTCTCTGATTAATAGGGCATTTTCACCAATGGAACTGCCTCTTATTGGATTTTTTTTTTTTTGTAAGCGCCAGAGGAGGGGTTCCCAACCTTTTTAATGCCATGGACCCTTACCATTAACCAAGAGAATCCCTACTGTAGAGACTTGTGTGTGAAAATCCCAGGAGATCAGCAGTTTCTGAGATACTCAAACCACCCTATCTGGCACCAATAATCATTCTATGGTCATAGTCACTTAGATCACATTTCTTCCCCATTCTGATGTTTCATTTGAACAACAACTGAACCTCTTGACCATGTCTGCATGCTTTTATGCATTGAGTTGCTGCCACATGATTGGCTGATTAGATATTTATATTTACAAGTATTTGTACAGGTGGACAATTAAGTGGCCACTGAGTATTTATTTACATCTGATTGGTTACAAATGCCACACAGAAGTAGTTCTTAATTTAGAATTATTGTATTGTAGAAAGGAACATTTGTATACTTTTTGTCCATTTGTCTTAAATGATAACATTTGAACGCTATCCTTGTTCTGTTATTGAACTCCCTGGCTGTTCTAATTTCACAATGATATTTTCAGTTAATGCAATTCATTCTTTTAAAAATAGCTGAAGTAGTTTGAATTTTTATATTTAAATTTAAATGGGGAAAAAACAGCAGTAATAAATGACACATAAAAATTGACAGAAAAATTTTAACGTTTTACAAAACTGTCTTTAATATAAAGTATTCACCTTTCTGCTTGTATAAGTAAACTTTTATTGATATGTCTTTCTGTGTTGTTGCATGTTTCAGCTCTTAACACTAAGCCCTGGACAATAATGAACTGCAGGCCATTCACACCAGCTAGAACTAGACATTGCCATAATACTATATTGTGATAACTGTGCTCAAGGTGACGACTTGTCCTGAGTAACTTTGTGAGTTGACTCATTTGTTGAATATTTCACCATATTTTGTCAATTGTGCTTTACAGTACTGCCATTTCTAATACCAACCTGAAAATGATAGAAATTTACCATATTTTGTATATAACAGAACAAACATATTAAAATAAATAAGATGTTTCTCTGCATTCTTGTCTTTTTTTTTCTTGGACTGTTTCTCCATATTATAAATTCCTTCAAAAATTCTACTGTACTTGGAGTTTAGAAGAACAACGTGGGAGTTATTGAAAGGCCTAGACTCCCAACCTGGAGTCTATGAGCCCTTCAGTTAATAGCAAGGGTCCCCAGCATAAAAAAGTTTGTGAATCCTTGACTTAAACAGAGTGAACATGGAGCGGAGTCCAGGACCAGAGGGAAGAACCTCAGTATTAAAGAATATCCCTTTGGAACAGAGACGATGAGGATTTTCTTCAGTCAGAGGATGGTAAATCTTCATTACCGCAGATGGCTCTGGAAGCCGGGTCATTGAATATATCTAAACTGGAGGTTGATAGGTTTTGATTAGTCAGGGAATCAAAGGTTATGTGGAGAAGGCAGGAGAATAGGATTTCTACATCAGCCATGATGGAATGGCAGAGCAGACTCGATGGGTGGAATGACATAATTCTGCTCCTATGTCTTATGGTCTAAAACTAGATTCATGTTAAATTATAAAGAAGCTGAGAAAAGAAAGAAAATATACTGCACACATCCTTGAGCCACAGACACAAAATGCTGGAGGAAATCAGTAAGTCAGGCAGCATTTATGGAGAGGAATAAACACATATCCTTCATTCTTTCAAAGTTTGATCCCAGTCCATATTCAGAATGCTAAACATTCACCAAAGCTGCAAAGTTTGATGTGGGCATAGAATTTTATGAATTTAATTGACACTATAAATTGGGAAATGGTGCTTTTGATCTCCTTGTGAATTCCTTTGACCTTAATAATCTCTTCACATGAAAACGCATGTACTAAGGTAATGAAGAACAATACACAGCTTACACAGGAACTATCAATGTTATGCTGAGATGAATATTCTGGTACTACAGGTGCCAATTAGATTTTTCTTGTACATTTTAAGTTGCACTAGAGATTCTGCAGATGCTGAAAATTTTGAGCAACAAATGCAAAATTCTGGAGGACCTCAGCAGGTCAAGCAGCATCTCTGGAGGAAAATGGACAGTCGGTGTTTCAGGTTGTATCTGGAATGAGAGATAAAAGAGAAATGGAGAGGTAGAGCTAGATCTAGCAGGCGACAGGTAGATCTGGCTGACAGGCAATAGGTAGATACAGGTGAGAAAGGTGATTGGAAGGTGGGGTCACACACAGAAAATGCTTGAGGAACTCAACAGGTCAGGCAGCATCGATGCAGGGGAATAAACAGTTGATTTCTCCCCCTCAATCACCTTTTTCTTGCTTCTTCCTGCATCCTTCCCAGTCCTGACGAAGGGTATTGGCCAGAAATGTCAACTGCTGAACTTACTGAGTTCCTCCAGCATTTGGCGAATGAACACCTTCAGCTTGATGTGAACAGTTTCAATGAGATTACTGCAAGTCGGAAGAGCCTGTGAGTTGTTGCCGGAAGCATGGTGACATTTGCAAGCTTCCCCCAGCACACCCTCGGACAGCGTTGGCCATTGACACCAATGGCACATTTCACTCTCTGTTTCAATGTACACGTGACAAATAAAGCTCATCTTAACTGTTTTGCAACTGGTAGCCAGGTGAATCGAACAACTGAGTCTGGAGTAAAATCACAGTAAATACTAAGAAACACAATAAAATCAATGAAAATCTACATATAACCAATGTGCAAAAGACAAGAAGATACTCTGATAACTGGACTGCGATAGGACAGAAACAGACTATGCATGCAGAAGAGTGCTCCTGCATTTAGAATCAACAATGTCAAAATTAAGTATAATCTATCAGGAGTAGATCTCTCAGTGGGAGAGCATTTGGGAGATAGTGATCATAATTCTATCTCCTTTACAACAGCATTGGAGAGAATTAGGAACAGACAAGTTAGAAAAGCATCTGACTGGAGTAAGTGGAATTATGATGCTATCAGTCAGGAAACTGGAGGCTTAAATTGGAAACAGATGTTCTCAGGGAAAAGTACGGAAGAAATGTCGCAAATATTCAGGGGGTATTTGTGTTGAGCTCTGTATAGGTATGTTCCAATGAGACAGGGAAGTTATGGTAGGGTACAGGAACCGTGGTGTACAAAGGCTGTAATAAATCTAGTCAAGAAGAAAAGAAAAGTTTACAAAAGGTTCAGAGAGCTAGGTAATGTCAGAGATCTAGAAGATTATAAGGCTACTAGGAAGGAGTTTAATAAGGAAACTTGGAGAGACAGAAGGGGCCATGAGAAGGCCTTGGTGGGCAGAAATAAGGAAAACCCCCAGGCATTCTACAAGGATGTGAAGAGCAAAAGGATAAAACATGAAAGAATAGGACCTATCAAGTGTGACAGTGGGAAAGTGTGTATGGAACTGGAGGAAATAGCAGAGGTACTTAACGAATACTTTACTTCTGTATTCACTATGGAAAAGGATCTTAGTGATTGTAGTGATGACTTGCAGCAGACTGAAAAGCATGTAGATATTAAGAAAGGGGATGTGCTCGAGATTTTGGAAAGCATCAAGTTGGAAAAGTCGCTGGGAGTGGATGAGATGTACCCCAGGCTACTGTGGGAGGTGAGGAAGGAGATTGCTGAGCCTCTGGCGATGAGCTTTGCATCATCAATGGGAACGGGAGAGGCTCCGGAGGATTGAAGGGTTGAAGATGTTGTTCCTTTATTCAAGAAAGGGAGTAGAGATAGTCCAGGAAATTATAGACCAGATACTCTTACCTCAGTTGTTGGTGAGTTGATGGAGAAGATCCTGAGAGGCAGGATTTATGAACATTTGGAGAGGTATAATATGATTTGGTGTAGTCAGCATGGCTTTGTCGGGCAGGTCGTACCTTACAACCTGATTGAATTTTTTGAGGAGGTGGGTATAAATCAATCAGGCAGTCACACAAGGTGGGTATAAATAAATCAGGCAGTCACTGCCTGATTAATTTATGCCCGCCCCGCGTGACTGCCTGATTGGTATATACCCGCCTCATGTGTTTACTGTCTGATTGACAAAGATAGCTGACTTCTGCATACCTATCAATAGACAATAGATAATAGGTGCAGAAGTAGACCATTCAGCCCTTCGAGCCTGCACCGCCATTCTTAGATCATGGCTGATCATCTACTATCAATTCCCGGTTCCTGCCTTGTCCCCATATTCCTTGATTCCCCTATCCATAAGATACCTATCTAGCTCCTTCTTGAAAGCATCCAGAGAATTGGCCTCCACTGCCTTCTGAGGCAGTGCATTCCACACCCCCACAACTCTCTGGGAGAAGAAGTTTTTCCTTAACTCTGTCCTAAATGACCTACCCCTTATTCTCAAACCATGCCCTCTGGTACTGGACTCTCCCAGCGTCTGGAACATATTTCCTGCCTCTATCTTGTCCAATCCCTTAATAATCTTATATGTTGCAATCAGATCCCCTCTCAATCTCCTTAATTCCAGCGTGTACAAGCCCAGTCTCTCTAACCTCTCTGCGTAAGACAGTCTGGACATCCCAGGAATGTCAAGAGGGGCCGGATGGACCCAAACGCAGGAAGCAGGCACTGAAGTACTAGGGGGAGGACAGGATGGGGATGCCATGGCACTTAAGGGTAGCTGGGGTTCAGGCAGATAGAGTTCAGGCAGGCAGAGCAGAGCAGCTCCCGAAGTTCAGGTTCAGGTAGACAGGCTCCCGGGGTTCAGGCAGACAGGCAGACAAGTCCCCAGGGTTCAGGGTTCAGGCAGGCAGGCAGGTAGGTCCTCGAGGTTCAGGCAGGCAGGCAGACAGACAGGTCTAGGTGGCGATAGGCTAGTGGAGAGCCCTCCCTGGGCGGGCCGCATGTATCCCGGGTAAGGGCGCCTCCCAGGCGGAAACACCGGAGGCCTGGGCACGACGCGAACCCCTAGGCAGATGCGGGCATTATCCCAGAGTTCGGACGGAAGAGAAGGAGGGGGCAGAACCCCCGCCAGGCCACGGCCCATCAGCCGGAACCGCCCGACTGAGGCGAGGGATAGGAACAGGCAGAACTCACGCCAGGCCACGGCCCATCGGCCGGAGCCGCCCGACGGAGGCAAGGGATAGGGATAGGCCGAACCCCCGCCAGGCCACGGCCCATCGGCTGGAACCGCCCAACGGAGGCAAGGGATAGGGATAGGCCGAAACCCCGCCGGGCCACGGCCCATCGGCCGGAACCGCCCGACGGAGGCAAGGGATAGGGTTAGGCCGAACCCCCGCCAGGCCACGGCCCATCGGCCGGAACCACCTGACGGAGGCAAGGGATAGGAACAGGCAGAACTCCCGCCGGACCACGGCCCATCGGCCGGAACCACCTGACGGAGGCAAGGGATAGGAACAGGCAGAACTCCCGCCGGGCCACGGCCCATCGGCCGGAACCGCCCGACGGAGGCAAGGGATAGGAACAGGCCGAACCACTGCTGGGCCAAGGCAGGTCGGCCAGACGTGCCCGACAGGGGCAAGGGGTAGGAACGGGCATAGGTCCAGGTCGACCAACACAACAGCCATGTCAACGGGAAATTCGGAAACGGCTGGCAGACAGCGCGACCGCGCGAAACACAAAACCGAGTGGAGAAGCGGGACCAGCGCATGGGAAGAAAGGTGGGAGTGCGGACCAACCAGGCAGTACTGGTACAGGCAGAGAAGCACGATGAAGAATAGGTCTGAGCCTGGGCGGGATAACAGAATGCAGAGACGAGTTCAGAGCCGGAGGGGAAACAGAACAAAATGACCACCCGTCTGGTCCCAGTCCCAAGGCCCCTTATAAACACCTGCAGCTCAATGAGTTACAGGTGTGTCTCCTTGAACCAGGAGGGTCCTAACTAGATCACGGGTGACGGGAGGGACAACTGCAGGAACCAGAGTCCGGAGCCCCTGGACCGGATCAAAACCCGGAACGCGGTTCCGGATCGGACCCTGACAAGGAATTAACCTTGTGAATCTACGCTGCACTTCCTCTACAGCCAGGATGTCCTTCCTTAACCCTGGAGACCAAAACTGTACACAATACTCCAAGTGTGGTCTCATCAGGGCCCTGTACTAATGCAAAAGGATTTCCTTGCTCTTGTACTCAATTCCCTTTGTAATAAAGGCCAACATTCCATTAGCCTTCTTCACTGCCTGCTGCACTTGCTCATTCACCTTCAGTGACTGATGAACAAGGACTCCTAGATCTCTTTGTATTTCTCCCTTACCTAACTCTACACCGTTCAAATAATAATCTGCCTTCCTGCTCTTACTCCCAAAGTGGATAACCTCACACTTATTCACATTAAACGTCATCTGCCAAGTATCTGCCCACTCACCCAGCCTATCCAAGTCACCCTGAATTCTCCTAACATCCTCATCACATGTCACACTGCCACCCAGCTTAGTATCATCAGCAAACTTGCTGATGTTATTCTCAATGCCTTCATCCAAATCGTAAATAGTAAACAGCTGTGGTCCCAATACCGAACCCTGTGGCACCCCACTAGTCACCACCTGCCATTCCAAGAAACACCCATTCACCGCTACCCTTTGCTTTCTATCTGCCAACCAGTTTTCTATCCATGTCAATGTCTTCCCCCCGATGCCATGAGCTTTGATTTTACCCATCAATCTCCTATGTGGGACCTTATCAAATGCCTTCTGAAAATCGAGGTACACTACATCCACTGGATCTCCCTTGTCTAACTTCCTGGTTACATCCTCAAAAAACTCCAATAGATTAGTCAAGTATGATTTCCCCTTGGTAAATCCATGCTGGCTCGGCCCAATCCTATCACTGCTATCTAGATATGCCACTATTTCATCTTTAATAATGGACTCTAGGATCTTCCCCACTACTGATGCTAGGTTGACAGGACGATAGTTCTCTGTTTTCTCCCTCCCTCCTTTCTTAAAAAGTGGGATAACATTAGCCATTCTCCAATCCTCAGGAACTGATCCTGAATCTAAGGAACATTGGAAAATGATTACCAATGCATCCGCAATTTCCAGGGCCACCTCCTTTAGTACCCTAGGATGCAGACCATCTGGACCTGGGGATTTGTTAGCCTTCAGTCCCATCAGTCTACCCATAAAGGTATTGTCAAACCACAAAGGAGACTGCTTTCTTCTGTTTGCATATATAACCATATAACCATATAACAATCACAGCACGGAAACAGGCCATTCCGGCCCTCCTAGTCCGTGCCGAAATCTTAATCTCACCTAGTCCCACCTACTCGCACTCAGCCCATAACCCTCCACTCCTTTCCTGTCCATATACCTATCCAATTTTACCTTAAATGACACAACTGAACTGGCCTCTACTACTTCTACAGGAAGCTCATTCCACACAGCTATCACTCTCTGAGTAAAGAAATACCCCCTCGTGTTTCCCTTAAACTTTTGCCCCCAACTCTCAAATCTTGTCCTCTCGTTTGAATCTCCCCTACTCTCAATGGAAACAGCCTATTCACGTCAACTCTATCTATCCCTCTCAAAATTTTAAATACCTCGATCAAATCCCCCCTCAACCTTCTACGCTCCAATGAATAGAGACCTAACTTGTTCAACCTTTCTCTTAAGTGCTGAAACCCAGGTAACATCCTAGTAAATCGTCTCTGCACTCTCTCTAATTTATTGATATCTTTCCTATAATTCGGTGACCAGAACTGTACACAATATTCCAAATTTGGCCTTACCGATGCCTTGTACAATTTTAACATTACCTCCCAACTTCTGTACTCAATGCTCTGATTTATAAAGGCCAGCATCCCAAAAGCCTTCTTCACCACCCTATCTACATGAGACTCCACCTTCAGGGAACTATGCACTGTTATTCCTAGATCTCTCTGTTCCACTGCATTCCTCAATGCCCTACCATTGACCCTGTATGTTCTATTTGGATTATTCCTGCCAAAATGTAGAACCTCACACTTCTCAGCATTAAACTCCATCTGCCAACGTTCAGCCCATTCTTCTAACCGGCATAAATCTCCCTGCAAGCTTTGAAAACCCACCTCATTATCCACAACACCTCCTACCTTAGTATCATCGGCATACTTACTAATCCAATTTACCACCCCATCATCCAGATCATTTATGTATATTACAAACAACATTGGGCCCAAAACAGATCCCTGAGGCACCTCGCTAGTCACCGGCCTCCATCCCGATAAACAATTATCCACCACTACTCTCTGGCATCTCCCATCTAGCCACTGTTGAATCCATTTTATTACTCCAGCATTAATACCTAATGACTGAACCTTCTTAACTAACCTTCCATGTGGAACTTTGTCAAAGGCCTTGCTGAAGTCCATATAGACTACATCCACTGGCTTACCCTCGTCAACATTCCTCGTAACTTCTTCAAAAAATTCAATAAGGTTTGTCAAACATGACCTTCCACGCACAAATCCATGCTGGCTACTCCTAATCAGATCCTGTCTATCCAGATAATTATAAATACTATCTCTAAAAATACTTTCCATTAATTTACCCACCACTGATGTCAAACTGACAGGTCTATAAATGCCAGGCTTACTTCTAGAACCCTTTTTAAACAATGGAACCACATGAGCAATACGCCAATCCTCCGGCACAATCCCCGTTTCTAATGACATCTGAAAGATCTCCGTCAGAGCTCCTGCTATCTCTACACAAACTTCCCTCAAGGTCCTGGGGAATATCCTGTTCTGTAATGATTCACAACTCTTTATGGTATAAAGGCCAATGCTGTACTAAATAAGTTAGAGGTTCAACACGAGCCCCCAGAGGGAGAGGAAACCTGTCCCTCTGTTGTGTGGCTCCAAACTTCTCGCCAGCTTAGTTCGAACAAATAAACTGGAGAAAAGGATAAAGTAAAGAACTGTTTGTGGTGTGGTTGTTGTTCCGGTGAATTTAAGTTTACATTAAATATAGGGGTATTACAGGGAAAGCTGCAGGGAACCAAAATTCTTTGCACCACAAGGGAGTCAATTGGCACTCACACACCTTCTTCTGCCTCCAGCTTCAAGGGGTACTGAGGTATAGAGGGCAAAGCTTGGTTTTCCTTTAACTTGATCTGAATTGGGCACAGGTAGTACATCCAGCCTCATGGCCAGAGGTAGCTCATAGCTGGGGAGCAACCTCCTTTGTCTGGTCTATCCTGGAAATGTGGTGGACCAGGTGCCCAACCTTTTGGTTTGGTTGCTTCCAGTATCTTAATCGTCCTTTGGGAAAGACTTGTCAGGTCCCCTTAGACTTGGCAGCCGGCAGAGTCCGACTCATCAACCCACCTGACGATGAGTCCACACCGGTCCTTAAGCAGCGTCGAGGGAGATCCACCCTGAGGAAAGCGAATGCGAGTAAGGCAGCTGGCCCGGCCGGGTACTGAAAGCATGTGCCGACCAGCTTGCTGAGGTGTTTACAAGTATATTTAACCTCTCACTGCAACAAGCTGCTGTTCCAACATGCCTTAAAACCTCCACCATCATCCCAGTGCCCAAAAAATCAGCTGTGAAGTGCCTGAATGACTTGTCGCCCTGTAGCACTGACACCCATAGCCATGAGTGAATCTGCAGATGCTGGAAATAAATGAAAACACAAAATGCTGGCAGAACTCAGCAGGCCAGACAGCATCTATGGGAGGAGGTAGTGACGATATTTCGGGCCGAAACCCTTCATCAGGATGCTCCCATAGGTGCTGTCTGGCCTACTGAGTTTTGCCAGCATTTTGTGTTTTCACCCATAGCCATGAAGTGCTTCGCGAGACTTGTGCTCTCACACATTAAGGCTACAATCCCACCTGATCTGGACAAACACCAGTTTGCCTACCGGGCAAACCGCTCCACAGAGGATGCAATCACAACAGCCCTCCATATTGCTCTGACTCACTTAGAGGAACCGAACACTTATGTGAGGATGTTATTTGTGGACATCAGTTCTGCATTTAACACAGTCACCCCCCATAAACTGGTCAGCAAACTGAACTCTCTTGGCCTTGGTTCCTCCCTGTGCTCATGGGCCATGGACTTTCTCACAGACCAACCACAGCAAGTCAGAGTTGGCAAGCACACCTCCACCACCCTCATCTTAAAAACAGGCACCCCACAGGGCTGTGTGCTGAGCCCTATGCTCTACAGACTCTTCACACATGACTGCACCCCCATTTACACCTCCAACTCCATAATTAAATTTGCAGATGATACCACAGTGGTCGGCCTGATCTCGGACAAGGATGAAACAGCCTACAGCCTCGAGGTGGATCATCTGACGGAGTGGTGTAAGGACAACGACCTGGTCCTTAACACTTCTAAAACAAAAGAGATGATCATTGAATTCAGAAGATCAAAGGACAGAGTACACCCCCCCCCCCAATATACATGGAGAGGTAGCGGAAAGTGTGGAAAACCTAAAGTTCGTTGGAGTTATCTTGTCAAAAAGCTGACATGGACCACCAACACCTCACTGCTTGTAAAAAAGACACAACAAAGACTCTTCTTCCTCAGAAAGCTGAAACAATCCAAACTCCCGCAAAAACTGTTGCTTAACTTCTACAGAAGCACAACTGAAACCATCCTGACCAACAGCGCCACAGTGTGGTATGCCAGCTGCACAGCCGCTGAGCGACAAGACCTGCATCGCGTGGTGAAGGTGGCCCAGCGAATTGTCAGGATGGAGCTCCCAGGACTGGACACCATCTACTCCAGCAGACTCAGGAGGAAAGCAATCAGTATAACCAGAGACACCACACGCCCCGGCCTCTCCCTGTTTGACTCACTGCCGTCCAGCAATAGGTTCAGGACACTAAAAACCAGAACAAGTAGACTGAGGGACAGCTTCTACCCCAGAGCTGTGGCCTCCCTCACACCACTCCCACAGAGCAACGATTGAAACTGTGAGCACACACAAGGACTCAAATACTCGCACTAACGGCACTTTGTGCATTACTGTGATATTCTGGTGCTGCTGCAACTTATTTTCTGCTACTTATCTATTTAATACTGTTTTTCTATTACTGTCTTGTTTTTATCTACCGCTTTATTTAATTGCCTGAGAGGAAGCCAAACAGAGTTTCATTGTACCTATGTATAATGACAACAAAGATCATTCAATTCAATTCAATTCAATAAGCAAGAAGGCCCAGGCTCTTAGGCTTATACCCAGGATTAACGGCCAGGGTAATGTGCGGAACCACTAACCCAGTCTGGCACAAGAGGTAGTCTAGAATGGTGATCAGGTAAGCTGTACCTTCCTTACCTTCTACCTCTCCTATCAACAATTGGCTTACAGGAAGAAAGCAGAGGGTAGAAAGTATTCTGCCTGGAGGTCGGTGACTAGTGGAGTGCTGTAAGGATCTGTCCTGGGACCCCTGCTCTTTGTGATTTTTATAAATGACCTGGATGTAGATGCGGAAGGATGGGTGAGTAAGTTTGCAGATGACATGAAGATTGGAGGAGTTGTGGACGGAGCTGTAGGTTGTCGAAGGTTACAAGAGGATATAGACAGGATGCAGAGTTGGGCAGATAAGTGGCAGATGGAGTTCAATCCAGACAAGAGTGAGGTGATGCATTTTGGAAGGACAAACCAGAAGGCTGAGTAAGGGTTAATGTTCAGTTAATTAAGAGTGTGGATGAACAAAGGGACCCTGGGGTTCAAATCCATACATCCCTCAAGGTCGCTGAACAGTTTGATAGGATAGTTAAGAAGAACTAGGGGATGCCAGGATTCATTTATAGGGGGACTGAGTTCAAGAGTAGAGAGGTCATGTTGCAACTCTACAAATCTCTGGTCTGACCACACTTAGAGTATTGTGTTCAGTTCTGGTCACCTCATTATAGGAAGGATGTGGAAGCTATGGAGAGGGTGCAGGGGAGATTTACCAGGATGCTGCCTGGTTTGGAGAACAAGTCTTATGAGGTAAGCTTAGCAGAGCTGGGACTTTTCTCTTTGGAGTGTAGAAGGTTGAGAGGGGACTTGATACAGGTCTACAAGATTATGAGAGGCATTGATAGGGTGGATAGCCAGTACCTGTTTCCTACGGCACGAATAGCAAACACCAGAGGGCATATATACAAAGTTAAGGGAGGGACGTTTAGGGGAGACATCAGGGGTAAATTCTTTACACAGAGGGTTGTAGGTGCCTGGAATGAATTGCTAGGGATGGTGGTAGAGGCTAAAGCATTAGGGGCATTTAAGAGCCTCTTGGACAGGCACATGGATGAAAGAAAAATAGAGGCTTACGGGTAGTGTGGGTTTAGTACTTTTTTTAAGGAATATATGGGTCAGCACAACATTGAGGGCTGAAGGGCCTGTACTGTGCTGTATTATTCTAGTGTCTACTGTCTAATGACACTTTCCCTGACCAGTGACACCACCTCTCCTCCTTTAATCCCTGCTGTTCTATCCTGTCTAAAACAACGGAATCTCAGAATATTGAGCTGCCAGTCCTGCCCCTCCTGCAACCAAGTCTCATTCTTGGCTACAATATCATAATTCCATATGCGGATCCATGCCCTGAGCTCATCAGCCTTTAAGAACATAAGAAATAGGAGCAAGAGTAGGCCATCTGGCCCTTCGAGCCTTCCCCGCCATTCAATAAGATCATGGCTGATCTGTCCGTAAACTCAGCTCCATCTTCCTGCCTTTTCCCCATAACCCTTAATTCCCCTACTATGTAAAAACCTATCTAACTGTATCTTAAATATATTTAGTGAAGAAGCCTCAACTGCTTCCCTGGGCAGAGAATTCCACAGATTCATCACTCTCTGGGAAAAACAGTTTCTCTTCATCTCCGTCCTAAATCTTCTCCCCTTAATCTTGAGGAAATGTCTTCTAGTTCTAGTCTCACCTACCAATTGAAACAACTTTCCTACTTTTATCTTATCTATTCCTTTCAAAATTTTGTATGTTTCTATAAGATTCCCTCTCATTCTTCTAAATTCCAGAGAGTATAATCCCAGGCGACTCAATCTCTCCTCACAGGTTAATCCCTTCATCTCTGGAATCAACCTGGTGGACCTCCTCTGCACTGCCTCCAAAGCCGGTATATCATTCCTCAAGTATGGAGACCAGAACTGCACACAGTATTCCAGGTGCGGCCTCACCAGTACCCTATATAGTTGCAGCATGACCTCCCTGCTCTTGAATTCAATCCCTCTAGCAATAAAGGCCAACATTCCATTTGCTTTCTTAATAACTTGGTCTACCTGCAAGCCAACTTTTTTGCGATTCATGCACAAGCACTCCCAAGCCCCTCTGCACAACAGCATGCTGCAATCTTTCACCATTTAAATAATAATCTGCTCTTCTATTATTCCTTCCAAATTGGATGAACTCGCATTTACCAACATAGTATTCAATCTGCCAGACCTTGACCCACTCACTTAACCTATCTGTGTCCATCTGCAGACTCTCCACATCTTCTGTATGATTTGCTTTTCCACTCAGTTTAGTATCGTCAGCAAATTTTACTACGCTACACTCAGTCGCCTCTTTGAAATCATCAATGTAAAAGGTAAACAGCTGCAGCCCAGCACCAACCCCTGCAGCACCCTACTCACCACTGTCTGGCAACCAGAGAAACACCCATTTATACCAACTCTCCGCTTTCTATTGGTTATCCAAGCCACTATCCATGCCAATATACTTCCTCCAACTCCACGCATCCGAATCTTATTTATAAGTCTCTTGTATTGCACCTTAGTCTACAAGGACTCTGAAGTCCCTTTGCATCTCTGCATTTTGAATTCTCTCACCATCTAAATAATAGTTTGCCCACTTATTTCTTCCACCAAAGTGACTGACTATACAATTTCCAACACTGTATTTCATTTGCCACTCTCTGTTTCCTCAACACTACCTGCTCCTCCACCTATCTTTGTATCATTGGCAAATTTAGCCACAAATCCATTAATACTGTAGTCCAAAGCATTGACATCTATCATAAAAAGCAGCAGTCCCAACACCAAACCCTGTGGAACTCCACTGGTAACCGGCAGCCAACCAGAATAGGGTCCCTTTATTCCCACTCTCTGTTTTCTACCGATCAGCAAATGCTCCACCCACACTAGTAACTCCCCTGTAATTCCATGGGTTCTTATCTTGCTAAGTAGCCTCATGTGCGGCACCTTGTCAAAGGCCTTCTGAAAATCCAAGTACACCACGTCCACTGCATCTCCTTTGTCTACCCTGTTTGTAATTTCCTCAAAGAATTGCAGTGGGTTTGTCAGGCAGGAATTTCCTTTCAGGAAACCATGCTGGCTTTGGCCTATCTTGTCAGGTGCCTCCAGGTACTCCATAATCTCATCCCTAGCAACTGATTCCAACAACTTCCCAACCACTGATATGTACAGTACTATGTACTCTGATAATAAGTTTTACTTTGAAATTTGATAGGTCATGAAGCTTGTTATAAGGCAGCAGTACATTGCAATACCTAATAAAAACTGTAAGTTACAGTAAGAATTATATATTTTTAAGATTAAAATAAATAAGTAGTGCAAGAAAAAAATGAAAAACAATGAGGTAGTGTACATGGGTTCATTGTCGATATCTGAAGGCAGAAGGGAAGAAGCTGTTCCTGACTCTTTCAGTGTGTGTCTTCAGTCTTCTGCACTTCCTTCCTGATGGTAGCAATGAGAAGAGGGCATGTCCTGGGTGATGGGCGCCCTTAGTGATGAATGCTGCCGTTTTCAGGCATTGCTTCTTGAAGATGTCCTGGATGCTGGGGAAGCTAGTGCCCATGATGGAGCTGACTGAGTTCTCAACTTTCTACATCATATCTTGATCCTGTGCAGTGCCTTCCAACCATACCAAAAGTTGATGCAGCCAGCTTCACTGCTCTCCACTGTACATCTGTAGAAATTTGCAAGTGTCTTGGTGACATAAGCACCAAATCTCCTGATACTCCAAATGAATAAAACTGCTGTAGAGCCTTCTGTGAAACAGCACCAATGTGTTGGGCACAGAATAGATTCTCGGAGGTGTTGACACCCAGGAATTTGAACTTGCTCACCATTTCCCTCAAAGAGGACTAAGTGTTCTCCCGTCTTACCCTTTAAAAACTGTATAAAAACAATAAAAATAAATAATGGACAGCCAGGAAGATATTGAGTGCAGTCTCTGAGACCATTCTAACGTTATGTATTGCTATTGATGATCAAGAATGCTGTTCTTCCAAGGGAAGGGTACTTATCTGTCATGGGAGGGGTAAGAGTTCACAGGATTTAAGACAATGACTGTGATTTGGATTTGATATCTTGGTGCAGGGAGTAGAAATCCATGTAATCACCTGTCAGGTTTGGTACAGTTAGTATACCATATGTATGATGTATCGTCATAAATGTCTTATTGGTGGAGGATCACTCTCACAATGATTACAAAATCTCTAGTTGAGCATTTGAACTGCAGAAACAGGAAAATAAGAATTTGATGAAAAAGTTAAGAGCCTGACATGTCGACTATTTATTCCTCTCCATAGATGCTGCCTGACCTTCCAAGTGCCTCCAGCATTTTGAATGTGTTGCTCACGGCTGTGTTGGTTGTAAATACAAATGACAAATTTCATTGAATGTATCTATGTACATGTGAGAAACAAATACACCTCAAAATAAATCTGAATCAAGTATCTAGCATCTGCAGTACCTCGTGTCAGAGTTAAGAACTAAATAACTTAATGGGATTGGTGTAGACATGTAATTGGTGGGCGTCCATGTATTTGAGATGCAGAGAAACTTGGGAGCCCTTGTGCAGACCACCCGGAAGGTTAACTTGCAGGTTGAGTCAGTGGTGAGGAAGGGAAATGCCATGTTAGTATTCATTTCAAGAGGTCTCGAATACAAGAATACAAAGCATGTGATGCTTTGGCTTTATACCATAGAACCGTAGAACATGACAGCACAGAAACAAGCCATTTGGCCTTTCTTGGCTGTGCCGAATCCTTTTTCCAGCCTAGTCCCACTGACCTGCACCTGGGCCATATCCCTCCATACACCTCTCATCCATGTACCTGTCCAAGTGTTTCTTTAATGTTAAAACTGAGCTCACATTTACCATTTCATCTGGCAGTTTATTCCACACTCCCACCACTCTCTGTGTGAAGAAGCCCCCCCCAAAATGTTCCCTTTAAACTTTTGCCCCTTCATCCTTAACCCATGTCCTCTGGTTTCTTTTCTCCCCTAGCCTCAGTGGAAAAAGCCTGCTTGCATTTACTCTATCTATACCCATCATAATTTTATTAACATCTATCAAATTTCCCCTCATTCTTCTACGCTTCAGGGAATAAAGTCTTAACCTATTCAACCTTTCTCTGTAACTCAGTTTCTCACATCCCAGCAACATCCTTGTAAACCTTCTCTGTACTCTTACAAACCTATTAATATTCTTCCTGTAATTAGGTGACCAAAACTTCTCACAATACTCCAGATTCGGCCTCACCAATGTCTTATACAACCTCACCATAACATTCCAACTCTTATACTCAATACTTTGATTTATAAAGGCCAATGTACCAAAAGCTCTCTTTATGACCCTATCTGCCTATGGCACCACTTTTAGGGAATTATGTATCTGTATTCCTAGATCCCTCTGTTCTGCTGCACTCCTCAGTGTCCTACCATTTACCTTGTATGTTCTACCTTGGTTTGTCCTTCCAAAGTGCAATACCTCACACTTGTCTGCATTAAACTCCATTTGCCATTGTCAGCCCATTTCTCCAGCTGGTCCAAATCCCTCTGCAAGTTTTGAAAACTTTCCTCACTGTCCATTACACCTCCAATCTTTGCATCATCAACAAATTTGCTGATCCAATTTATCACATTATCATCCAGATCATTGATATAGATGACAAATAACAATGGACCCAGCACTGAACCCTGTGGCACACCACTAGTCATAGGTCTCCACTCAGAGAAGCAATCCTCCACTACCTTTCTTTGGCTTCTCCCATTGAGCCAATGCAGAATCCAATTTACTACCTCTCCATGTAGAACTAGCGACTGAATCTTCCTAACTAACCTCCCATGCGGGACCTTGTCAAAGGCCTTACTGAAGTCCATGTAGACAACATCCACTGCCTTGCCTACATCCACTTTCCTGGTAACCTCCTCAAAAAACTCTATTAGACTAATCTAATCTAAAAACTCTATAAGGCACTGGTGAGGCCTCACCTTGAGAATTTTGAACAGTTTTGGGCCCCTCATCTTAGTAAGGATGTACTAGCATTGGAGAGGGTCCAGAGGAGGTTCACAAGGATGATTCCAGGAATTAAAGGCCCATCATACGAGGAATGCTTGATGGCTCTGAGTCTGTACTTACTGGAATTCAAAAGGATGAAGGGGGGGATCTCATTGAAACCTTTTGAATGTTGAAACACCTAGACAGAATAGATGTGGAAAGAATGTTTCCTATGCTGGGAGAGTCTTGGACAAGAGGGCACAGCCTCTGGATTGAGGGATGCCCTTTCCAAACAGAGATCCAAAGAAATTTCTTTAGATAAAGGATGGTGAAATTGTGGAATTTGTTGCCACCTGCAGCTGTGGAGGCCAGGTCATTGGGTGTATTTAAGGCAGAGGTTGAAAGGTTTTTGATTGGACATGGCATGAAAAGTTTTGGAGAGAAGACTCGGCACTGGGGTTCGGGAGGAGATTTTAAAAAGAACCAGCCATGATTGAATGGCAGAGTAGACTCAATGGGCCTGGTGGCCTAATTCTGCTCCTATGTCTCATGGTATTATGGTTTCTAATGGTCTAAGGGACTTGCATCTGCATGCTTTGAGCTTTGGAATCCATTACTGTGAACCGCAGACCCTTTCTGCAACACTGAAACAAACTCCACCTGCTTCTGGAAGATTATTAACCTGTTTTAAGATTCCCTCAGGTCAGTTTGAGAGTTGATGTTCTTCCACTGCAGAGAGCTATCTGTAGCCACATGAATCCTCTTAGAAGCTTGTGAAGATTTGGCATGTCATCTCATCTAAATCTTTGACAAACTTCTTTAGCTGCACAGTGAAGAGTATCCTGATTGGTTTCATGATGGTCTGGTTTGGAAACAACAATGCCCAGGAATGGAAAAGCACACAAAAGCTCAGTCCATCTCAGGAAACACCCTCCCCATCACTGAGCACATCTTCAAGGAGCACTGTCACAGGGAAGCAGCATCCACCATCAAGGACCCTCTAGACAACGGTTCCCAACCTTTATTATGGCATGGACCAAAACCATTAAGCAAGATTTCCATGGATCCCTGGGTTGTGAACCCCTGGCTGTTGGTAGAAGTTGATAGGTGAAGCGATTTAGGTAGGGGAGGGGGGTGAATTAAGAATCTGGAAGCCCCAACCACAAGGTTTCACCTCTCACCTTCCAGCTTGTCCTCCTTCCCCTCCCCTCAGATTCTTATTCTGGCTTCTTCCCCCTTCCTTCCCAGTCCTGATGAATGGTCTCAAACCACAACATTAACAATTTATTCATTTCCATAGATGCTGCCTGACCTGCTGGGTTCCTCCAGCATCTTGTGTGTGTTGCACTGGATTTCCAGCATCTGCAGAATCTCTTGTGTTCCTACATTACCACCCTGTCTACTTCTTTTGCTACTTGATAAATGTGACAGGTTTAGCTGTTGCTAACATGTCCCAGGTTATTTTTATAGACATTTATTTATTTGGAGATGCAGTGTGGAGCAGGCCTTTCCAGCCATTTGAGCCGTTCCACCCAGCAACCCACCTATTTAACCCAAGCCTAATGACGGGACAATTTACAATCACCAGTGAACCTACAAGTTTGCCAGTAAAATGGGAAAGGCCGTTGGTTTCAATCTGATGGCAGGCGTATGTAACCAGTATGTCTTTGGACTATGGGAGGAAGCCAGAGCACCCGAAGGAAACCCATGCCGTCATGGGGAGAAAGTACAAAATCCTTACAGAAGGCATGGGAATTGAACTCAGACCTCCAATGTCCCAAGCTGTAATATCTGTTACACCAGCTCAAACACAATGATCTCCACAAAATGGCTACTGGCAGTCTACTGAAGAGCAATGACTCTCCCAAACACTGCTGCTTACACCTCCAGGTGATTTCAGTATTTCAGATTTCCCACAGGAGCAGTCCTCAATATTTAGTGCCTTTCCCTGCAACACCATGTTTCTCATGGAAGCTCACAGTAATCAGGACATTTTGGATAGCTGAGATTTGCCAGGGATGGGGTCAAGAGGCAAAGGGGAGCAGTGACCAAAAATGGAGCTGAGCTATGAGAGTAGGACGACTAGGGGATAAGATCAAACACATTGGACCTGGGGGCCTCTAAGAATGAGTATTGGAATGAGAATTAGAAGATGAAGAGAAATGACTGCTCTAAACCAGAAAATAAATGTTGTCAACAAACTAGAATCTTTACTACTTTCAAAGTCAAAGTAAACTTAATATCAAATTATAGATACACTCAGTGACCACATTATTGAGGTACAGGAGTGGACCTGGTGTGGTCTTCTGCTGTTGTAGCCCATCCACTTCAAGAATCGACATGTTGAGCGTTCAGAAAAGCTCTTCTGCACACCACTGTTGTAATGTGTGGTTACCTGAGTCACTGTCACCATCCGGTCAGCTGAACCGCCTGGCCATTCTCCTCTGACCTCTCTCATTAACTAGGTGTTCTTGCCCACAGAACAGCCACTCACTGGATTTTTGGTTTTTCTTTCGTACCGTGGTCTATAAACGCTAGAGACTGGTGTGTGAAAGTCCCAGGAGTTCTGCAGTCTCTCAGATACTCAAACCACCCTGTGTGGTACCAACAATCATTCTAAGGTCAAATTCACTTCGATCACATTTTTCCCCATTCTGATGTTTGGTCTGAACAACAACTGAACCTCTGGACCATGTCTGCATGCTTTTATGCATTGAGTTGCTGCCATGTGATTGGCTGATAAAGTCACCAGAGTGTGTGTTACCATACTAACTTGAGATCCATTTTCAAAGTACAAAGTAAATTCATTATCAAAATATGTATATGGCACCAAATGCAACTCTGAGAATTAGCAAAAAAAAACTGATTAAATAAGAAGAGTTCTTGACCTCACAATCTACCCAGTTATGATCATGCACCACAGTCTGCCTGAACTGTTATTCTGTAGCTGTTGCACTTTAATCCGCATTCTGCTACTGTTTTAAATTGTTCTACCTGAATGTGGTGTGTAATGATTTAACCTGTATGAACAGTATGTAAGACAAGATTATTACTGTATCTCAGTACATGACAATAATAAACAAATGCCAATTCCAATTCAAGTTTATTTTATCAGGAGCTCAGCAGTAAGTTCAGGCTGTGTGAGAAAATCATATTCTTCCAACATTCCTATTTTGGAATGTTTCCTGTGGTGCAGGAGTCGAGGATCAAGGGCACAGACTCAGAATAGAGGGGCGTCCATTTAGAATGGAAGTGAGGAGACAGAAGATGGTGAATCTGATCTGTGGAATTCATTGCCACAGGTAGATGTGGAGGCCAGATCTTTGGGTATCTTTAAGGCAGAGATTGATTCTTGATTAGTCAGGGCTTGAAGGAATGTGGGGAGGAGGCAGGAGGTTGGGGCTGAGAGGAAAATGGATCGGCCAAGATGTAATGGCCAAGCATATTCAATGAGACAAATGGCCTAATTTTGCTCCTAGGCCTTGGGTCTTATGGGGTTAACATGTGAGGAGTATTTGGCAGCGTTGGGCCTGTGCTCACTGGAATTCAGAAGAATGCATGAGGATCTCATTGAAACCTATGGAATGTTAAAATCACTAGAGAAGGTGGATATGGAAAGGATGTTTGCTCTGATGGGGGTACCTAGAGCTAGAGGGCACAACCTCAAAAGTGGGGGGTGACCTTTTAGAAGAGAAGTAAGGAGGTTTTTTTTTTTAGCCAAAGTATGGTCTATCTGTGGAATGCAATGGAAGTCAAGTCCATTTGGTATATTCAAAGTGGAAGTTAATGGATTCCTGATTGGTCAGGGCATCAATGGAGATGGTGTGAGAGCATGTATATGGGATTGAAGGGGATCCGAGATCAGACATGATGAAATAGTGGAGCAGACTTGATGGGCTGAATGACCTTATTCAGCTCTTCTGGCTTATGGCTTATGATCTTATGGTCTTCTTTCAGGATTGTCGGCATTCTTATCTGGCACTTTGATCTTGATCTTAAACTTGTTGCATTTCTAGCATTTGAGAAACTATGTTCCTATGATCCTAATGGTCTTTGTTCTTTCCTCTTATAGGACACATTATGACGTCAACTCATAAAGGAATTTTACATACCTTGTTAATTTCCATCATCATTTGGGGCTGCCTGGTAACTTTGTTGTTACTCTATATTAAACCATCTAACAGCTGGATACATGCTCCCATGGAATCTGCCACCTCTGTTCTACACACGAGAAATATCTTTGCTTCACAACAAGAGGACAATGCAACTATTGTGCTCATTTGGCTGTGGCCCTTCGGTTAGAGATTTGAGCTCAGTTCTTGTGAATTAGAGTTCAACATCTGTGATTGTTTAAATGGTTTTGGCATTCACTAGATGGGCTGAAGGGCCCGTTTCTGGGCTGTACTTTCCTGTGGTTCCATGAACATACAAGTGATGAAATGCTGGGCTGTGGGACAAAGGAATGTAACAGTTGTGAAACGCTGGTCTGTGGTGGGCATGCTCAGTCTGTCAGTCTGAGAGGTAATGAATCTCGGTGTGAATTATAGAGCAAGACAGGTGGTGGGGTAGCGGGAAAGATGGAGTCAGAGGAAAGTGGACGGGGAAGAGATCTGAAAATAGATAGATAGATAGATAGATAGATAGATACTTTATTCATCCCCATGGGGAAATTCAACATTTTTTCCAATGTCCCATACACTTGTTGTAGCAAATGTATTTGAAATCAAAAGCTATTGAAGTTTGTGATATTTGACATCTGAGAAAATGGTTGTAGTGTCAATGTAGAGGCAATTAAGTGGAACTGGAGTCTACAACAGCTGACAGAGGAGGGGGGGAAGATGTAGAGTAACTGCAGAGGAGGATCATGGGTGTGCATATGATTTGGCATGGCATTAAGACTAGATTCAGGAATAAGTGATTATGTGCGTACCTATGTTCCAGTGTGGATCCAGAGGTGGGGGTGTGGCACTGTTGATCAGAGATAGTGTCACGGCTGCAGAAAGGTGGACGCCATGGAGGGGTTGTTTACGGAGTCTCTGTGGGTGGAGGTTAGGAACAGGAAGGGGTCAATATCTTTACTGGGTGTTTTTTATAGGCCACGCCATAGTAACAGGGATATCAAAGAGCAGATAGGGAAACAAATCCTGGAAAGTTGTGATAAGAGTTGTCATAATGGGAGATTTTAATTTCCCAAATATCAATTGGCATCTTCGTAGAATAAGGGGTTTAGATGGGGTGGAGTTTGATAGTTGTGTTAAGGAAGATTTCTTGACACAGTATGTAGATAAGCCTACAAGAGGAGAGGCTGTATTTGACTTGGTATTGGGAAATGGACCTGGTCAGGTGTCAGATCTGTCAGTGGGAGAGCATTTTGGAGATAGGGATCATAATTCTATCTCCTTTACAATAACATTGGAGAGAGATTGCAACAGACAAGTTAGAAAAGCATTTAACTGGAGTAAGTGGAATTATGAGGTTATCAGGCAGGAAATTGGAGGCTTAAGTTGGAAACAGAAGTTCTCAGGGAAAAGTATGGAAGAAATGTGGCAAATATTCAGGGGATATTTGTGTTGAGCTCTGTATAGGTACGTTCCAATGAGACAGGGAAGTTATGATAGGGTACAGGAACTGTGATGTACAAAGGCTGTAATAAATCTAGTCAAGAAGAAAAGAAAAGCTTACAAGAGGTTCAGAGAGCTAGGTAATGTCAGAGATCTAGAAGATTATAAGGCTACTAGGAAGGAGCTTAAGAAGGAAATTAGGAGAGCCAGAAGGGGCCATGAGAAGGTCTTGGTGGGCAGAAATGAGGAAAACCCCAAGGCAATCTACAAGTATGTGATGAACAAGAGAATAAGACGTGAAAGAATAGGACCTATCAAATGTGTCAGTGTGAAAGTGTGTATGGAACCGGAGGAAATAGCAGAGGTACTTCATGTAAACCTTACTTCAGTTTTCACTATGGAAAAGTGATTGCAGTGATGACTTGCAGCAGACCGAAAAGCTTGAGCATGTAGATATTAAGAAAGGGGATGTGCTGGAGCTTTTGGAAAGCATCAAGTTGGATAAGTCACGGGGACCAGATGAAATGTACCCCAGGCTACAGTGGGAGGGGAGGGAGGAGATTGCTGTGCCTCTGGCGATAAGCTTTGCATCATCAATGTGGATGGGAGAGGTTCTAGAGATTGGAGGGTTGGGAATGTTGTTCCTTTATTCAAGAAAGGGAGTAGAGGTAGTCCAGGAGATTATAGACCAGTGAGTCTTACCTCAGTGTGATGGAGTAAAGGGAGAGGCAAACAGGGGTATAGATTGAAAGAGATTAAAAGACAGTGATTAGCTAATGATTAATTACCTTATGTTTGTTGCTGGACAGCCAAAAGGGAACCTTACCCAGCAACAAGTGATGTACCAGACATTGTTCCCTAATAGTGTTAGGCATAGGTCCAAATAAGGAATTGTCTGGTCGCACAAAACATTTTCAGGTATAACATAACTAAACAGGAGGAGGGATGGCTTTGGGTGGGGTAGAACATTCGAGAGTAGCGGTGGGGTGTCAACATGAGGAGCTAAGGCTGTATCCAGGCTAGCCTTGGCAGAAAATAATTATAACTAACCAATGATGATTTTACATCTAATTGTATCTTAACATGTGATCGAAACTATTCTAAAACTGTATTAACTCGCGTAATTATAATATCTCCTGTAATGATCGTTGTTACAAGTTGTTAAGAATTGTGCTTAACAGTGCCCAGACTAGCTGTGTGGGAGATCAGTCTGTAACTTCCCCCATAGCACGCTATGAATAAAGAGTAAAGGTTTTATCATTTGTTGTATGGTCTTATTGCATCCCTGGTACTGGTGCCTTTGCATCGGGTCGATCTGTCTTTGACAATTTGACGAGCCAGCCGGGAGTCCAAGACGAGGTATTCCCGGGGGACAGCGTTAATGGTCGCCTCGGTGGCCGTGACCTGAGATGGATGGGCCCACAAGGTAAGATTTACCTTGATCTCTCTCATTAACTGTCCACCTTGACGACCCCTTCGTCCGACCGGTAATCCTCTGACGGACTCCTTCGAAAACCTGAGTTGAGGATCACCCGAGTACCAGAGGTCAGTAGATTCGGGGTAACAGAGGACACGACGAGATATTGTATTTCATTTTGTGAGGTATTGTGAGAATTAAAGTCTGTGCGTGCTGAAGAATTGGACAGTGGATCATCAACAGTGATCCATGACATTTTTCTTTGGGTGTGTCACCGCGAATCGGGCAGTGGGTTAGCGGCAGTGACCCATTACATTTGAAGCTGGTGAGCAACTTAATTGTCGTGGGAGGCCGGGGTGCGTAGCACGGTAAATTGACTAGCACGAGACAGAATGGAAGTTTGGCAAAACACAGGGGAAGAGGCTCTCTCCTGCAGTCTATCCGGATATTGTAAATATGCTTTGGGGTACGCTTATGGTCATTTGCCTGTCTCAGCATCCAGCCTTAGACCGGTTGTTAAGAGGGGAAATCCCCCACACAAAGGTCAGGACCCTGAAGTGCATGTGAGAAAAGGAGGAGGCTGACCCACTTGGTTAGGAAGCATGGATAAGTCTGGGAATAACACACTATTATTTAAAATGTGCAGAGATGACCCGGAAAGAGAAAATTATTACCAAAGGTTATCAGCATGCCTAAATAAGAAACTGGGCAGTGAAATTTGGCCATTAGGTGGGACCTGGGACTTAGATAAATGTCTGAATGCAGAGGAAGCAATTTGGAAATGTGGTGCTGGATAAAATTGGAAAGTTTTAATGTGCAATTGGAGAAAAATGGCCAAAGAATTAAATAATAGATGAAGCAAAGTAGTTGGGAGCATAATTCAGGTCAGAGAGGGTTAGTGTATGTGATAATGAAGGAAATTTGAAATACTGGGACACATTAAAAGGACTGTGTGAGAATTATGATATGCACAAGGGAAAACAATAAATGGATAAGGGAAAGATAGATTAAGGATAGGTGACAAGGTAAAGGTGAAGCCGGCAAAGGTAAAACTGAGGTACCTCTTGACCTGTCTGGACTGCTCATGCTGTTTGATGATAATGAGACTAGCAACCCCAGCCCACGGCACGGCAACCCCCGTATGCTCCACCTAAGCAGTCGCCCCAGGGTAATCACAACTCACCCCCGCCAAGCCCAGTGACCACCCACACAAGGGGACAGTTGAGGAAGTGGAAGGGTAATAACCAGCCAGGGACCAGGAAACCACTAAGTAGGTGGAATTTTCTGGTAGGAGACGGACGTCTACTGGACCCTGAGACAGATACGGAGTACGATTCAGGCACAGGTAGTGATGCCTCTGAGGACTTTCACCAGCCCCCTGCTACAAATAGACCCCATGGTAGACAGTTTCCTATGCTTACTGTAGCTAACCCCAACATGGGTAAACCGAATCAGTAGCCCACGATAAATGTCTATACTCCCTGGAAGCCCCAGAGATGTGTATGATAATGAATCAGGCTCCGAATAGGAAAAATGACCCTGAGGGTTTTATCGATTATATGACTGGCACAATTCGAATGTTTCAGGCGACCCCTCAGGATCTCTGTAGTTTGTGTTGCAAGGCCCTCACCACTAGTGAGCAGGAACATTGGCAGGAGGCTTTGGGTAACCATGCCAACTGGCAGGCTTTCTCTGCGGTAGTGGCCACGGCTAATCAGGTGAATACTATACGGCAAGCCTTAAGCCTTGACCCTTCTAGTCCGTGCCGAATGCTTACTCTCACCTAGTCCCACTGACCCGCACTCAGCCCATAACCCTCCATTCCTTTCCTGTTCATATACCTATCCAATTTTACTTTAAATGACAATACCGAACCTGCCTCTACCACTTTTTCTGGAAGCTCGTTCCACACAGCTACCACTATCTGAGTAAAGAAGTTCCCCCTCATGTTACCCCTAAACTTTTGCCCTTTAACTCTTAGCTCATGTCCTCTTGTTTGAATCTCCCCAACTCTCAATGGAAAAAGCCTATCCATGTCAACTCTATCTAACTCCCTCATAATTTTAAATACCTCTGTCAAGTCTCCCCATCAACCTTCTATGCTCCAAAGAATAAAGACCTAACTTGTTCAACCTTTCTCTGTAGCTTAGATGCTGAAACCCAGGTAACATTCTAGTAAATCTCCTCTGTACTCTCTCTATTTTGTTGACATCTTTCCTATAATTCGATGACCAGAACTGTACACAATACTCCAAATTTGGCCTCACCAATGCCTTGTACAATTTTAACATTACATCCCAACTCCTACACTCAATGCTCTGATTTATAAAGGCCAGCATACCAAATGCCTTCTTCCCCACCCTATCCACATGAGATTCCACCTTCAGGGAACTATGCACCATTATTCCTAGATCTCTCTCTTCTACTACATTCTTCAATGCCCTACCATTTGCCATACATGTCCTATTTTGATTACTCCTACCAAAATGTAGCACCTCACACTTATCAGCATTAAACTCCATCTGCCATCTTTTAGCCAATTCTTCTAACTGGCCTAAATCTCTCTACAAGCTTTGAAAACCTAATCATTATCCACAACGCCACTTATCTTGGTATCATCTGCATACTTACTAATCCAATTTACCACTCCATCATCCAGATCATTAATGTATATGACAAACAACATTGGACCCAGTACAGATCTCTGAGGCACACCACTAGTCACCGGCCTCCAACCTAACAAACAGTTATCCACCACTACTCTCTGGCATCTCCCATCCAGCCACTGTTGAATCCATTTAGAAACATAGGTGCAGGAATAGGCCATTTGGCCCTTTGAGCCCGCACCACCATTCAGTATGATCATGGCTGATCATCCAATTCAGAACCCTGTACCTGCTTTCTCTCCATACCCCCTGATCCCCTTAGCCACAAGGGCCATATCTAACTTCCTCTTAAATATAGCCAATGAACCGGCCTCAACTGCTCCCTGTGGCAGAGAATTCCACAGATTCACCACTCTGTGTGAATAAGTTTTTCCTCATCTCGGTCCTAAAAAGCTCGGTCCATTTCAATAAGATCCTCCCTCAATCTTCTAAATTCCAGTGAGTATAAGCCTCGTCGATCCAACCTTTCTTCATATGAAAGTCCTGCCATCCCAGGAATCAATCTGGTGAACCTTCTTTGTACTCCCTCTATGGCAAGAGTGTCTTTCCTCAGATTAGGGGACCAAAACTGCACACAATACTCTAGGTGCAGTCTCACCAAGGCCTTGTACAACTGCAGTAGAACCCCCCTGCTCCTGTACTCAAATCCTTTTTCTATGAATGCCAACATACCATTTGCCTTTTTCACCGCCTGCTGTACCTGCATGCCCACCTTCAATGACTGGTGTACAATGACACCCAGGTCTCATTGCACCTCCCCTTTTCCTAATCGGCCACCATTTAGATAATAATCTGTTTTCCTGTTCTTGCAACCAAAGTGGATAACCTCACATTTATCCACATTAAATTGCATTTGCCATGAATTTACCCACTCACCTAACCTATCCACGCCACCCTGCATCCTCTTAGCATCCTCCTCACAGCTAACACCGCCGCCCAGCTTCGTGTCATCCACAAATTTGGAGATGCTGCATTTAATTCTGTCGTCTAAATCATTAATATATATTGAAGCATAAAAAAAGATTTAGCACATCTGGGAGAGAGGCTGCAATGTTGGAAACTCCACTGTGTTTAGCTTTGAAGTCGGCGATGGTGTGCAGACCTTGCCAAACACTGCGTGTGTTGTTGGTGCAGAGCTCTGTCTGGATCTTGTCCCTGTGTTGTCGTTTCGCTGCCTTGACGACTTTGTGCAGATCGAAGCTGCATTTCCTGAGCTCCTGCTGATTATTGACAATGTAAGCTCTGTGTTGAGCGGTAAGTTCTGCTCGCACGGAACTGCTGATCCAGGGTTTCTGGTTTGGATAGACCTGAACCGATTTTTAGGGGACATCATCCTTAAAGCACTTCCGGATGAAACTCGTGACCCCTTCCGTGAACTCAGAGACATCCTCATCATGGAAGACTTTCCAGTTGAACATATAGGACATATAGAGTGGTAGTTATACCCAACGTGTAGGATCTCTACCCCTCTCCTGCCCATGTCATTGGTACCAACAAGTACCACAACCTCTAGCTGCTCATGCTCCCTTTCAAGATTTTGCAACCGCTGAGAGACTGTAGCACCCAGCAGGCAACACACTATCCTGGTGTCTCTTTTGCTGCCACAGAATCTCCTATCTGTCCCCATAACTACTGAGTCCCCTAAACTATTGCTCTGCTCGACTTCACCCTACCCTTCTGAGGCTCAGAGCTGACCACAGTGCTACTGGTCTGGCTGCTGCTGCCTCACCCAGATAGGTCATCCCCCTCATCAGTATCCAAAGGGGTATACCTGTTACTGAGAGGAATGGCCACAGGGAGATCCTACACTGACTTCCTTCTCCCTTTACCTCTCTCGGTGTTCACCCATCTACTCCTCGAATTCTGCACCCTGAGTGTAACCTCCTACTCAAAAGTTGTCCATCAATTGCTCCACTTCCCGGATGATCCTAAGTTCAACCAACTCCAGCTCCAGCTCCTTGATGCGGTCTTTCAGGAACTGGAGTTGTCTGCACTTCCCACAGGTATAGTCATCAGGGAGACTATCAGGTTCCATGAATTCCCACATCCAACAGGAGGAGCATTCCACTGCCGTATCTGACAGCCTGCCTGCACTGTACAATGGACAACCGAGACCAAATCAGCAACAATGAAAGGAAAAACCTACCCTTCTTACCTGTTTCTTTGGCCTCAGTCAAAGCCTCTAAGTTCCCACTCTGACTCTAGCCGCCACTCCAATGATGGCAGCTCCGCTAGACCCTGTCTCTCTTTTACTGTTTAAAAATATAAGAAAAAAAAACACACAAGGAAAAAGAACTCACCGTCTCCTCCAGTGGAGCTGTGTTTCTGTGTTTCAGTGATCAATGAGGGTCATTGGTCACTGTGGTACAGTCCCACTCTCACTGACCCATTGTCGTTCAGACAAAAATGAGATCCCTTGCATTCTTGGTATTTTATTGTGAAGAGAGGAACTGAAGGGTCAGCCCCAGAGAGGAGCTGGGCTTCGTGGGATGCTGCCCCTGTAAATCCCGGGACATTCCTGCCACCCATGTTATAGACAATAGACAGTAGGTGCAGGAGTAGGCCATTCGGCCCTTCTAGCCAGCACCGCCATTCACTGTGATCATGGCTGATCATACACAATCAGTACCCCGTTCATGCCCTCCCTTGACCCCGCTATCTATAAGAGCTCTATCTAACTCTCTCTTGAATGCATCCAGAGACTTGGCCTCCACTGCCTTCTGGGGCAGAGCATTCCACATATCCACCACTCTCTGGGTGAAAATGTTTTTCCGCATCTCTGTTCTAAATGGCCTACCCCTTATTCTTAAACTGTGGTCTCTAGTTCTGGACTCACCCATCAGCGGGAACATGCTTCCTGCCTCCAGCATGTCCAATCCCTTAATAATCTTATATGTTTCAATCAGATCCCCTCTATTCCTTCTAAATTCCAGTGTATACAAGCCCAGTTGCTCCAATCTTTCAACATATGACAGTCCCGCCATTCCGGGAATTAACCTTGTGAACCTACACTGCACTCCCTCAATAGCAAGAATGTCCTTCCTCAAATTTGGAGACCAAAACTGCACACAATACTCCAGGTGGGGTCTCACCAGGGCCCTGTACAGCTGCAGAAGGACCTCTTTACTCCTATACTCAATTCCTCTTGTTATAAAGGCCAGCATGCCATTAGCTTTCTTCACTGTCTGCTGTACCTGCATGCTTGCTTTCATTGACTGATGTACAAGAACACCTAGATCTCGTCGTACTTCCCCTTTTCCTAACTTGACTCCATTTAGGTAGTAATCTGCTTTCCTGTTCTTGCCACCAAAGTGGATAACCTCACATTTATCCACATTAAACTGCATCTGCCATACATTTGCCCACTCACCCAACCTGTCCAAGTCACCCTGCATTCTCATAACATCCTCCTGACATTTCACACTGCCACCCAGCTTTGTGTCATCGGCAAATTTGCCAATGTTACTTTTAATCCCTTCATCTAAATCATTAATGTATATTGTAAACAGCTGCGTTCCCAGCACCGAACCTTGCATTACCCCACTGGTCACAGCCTGCCATTCCGAAAGGGACCCGTTAATCGCTACTCTTTGTTTCCTGTCAGCCAGCCAATTTTCAATCCATGTCAGTGAGTTTAACATCGGTAGCTGAGCGAAGGGCGCTGAGTAGGCTACGGTCAATTATGGAAAACCCTGAACATCCTCTACATAGCACCATCCAGAGACAGAGAAGCAGTTTCAGCGACAGGTTACTGTCGATGCAATGCTCCTCAGACAGGATGAAGAGGTCAATACTCCCCAATGCCATTAGGCTTTACAATTCAACTGCCAGGACTTAAGAACTTTTTTTTTTAAAGCTATTATTAATGCTTTTTGAGTTAGTGATTTAGATGCATATCATATTATTACTGAGTTAAGTATTGTATGTAATGAGTTTTTGCTACAACAAGTGTATGGGACATTGGAAAAAATGTTGAATTTCCCCATGGGGATGAATAAAGTATCTATCTATCTATCTATCTATCTAATCTCCTATGTGGGACTTTATCAAAAGCTTTCTGGAAGTCCAGGTACACTACATCCACTGGCTCTCCCTTGTCCATTTTCATAGTTACATCCTCAAAAAACTCCAGAAGATTAGTCAAGCATGATTTTCCCTTCATAAATCCATGCTGACTCGGACTGATCCTTCTACTGCTATCCAAATGTGTCGTAATTTCCTCTTTTGTAATTGACTCCAACATCTTTCCCACCACTGACGTCAGCCTAACCGGTCTATAATTCCCTGTTTTCTCTCTCCCTCCTTTCTTGAAAAGTGGGACAACATTAGCCACCCTCCAATCAGCAGGAACTGATCCTGAATCTATAGAACATTGGAAAATGATTATCAATGTGTCCACGATTTCTAGAGCCACCTCTTTAAGTACCCTGGGATGCAGACCATCAGGTCCCGGGGACTTAGCAGCCTTCAGACTCAACAGTCTATCCTACACCGTTTCTCGCCTAATATAAATTTCCTTCAGTTCATCCTGTACCCTAGTTCCTTTGGCCACTATTACATCTGGCAGGAAGTTTGTGTATTACATGTAATATTACGTGTAACATCCTTTACATATTACATCCTTTACCCTAGTTCCTTTGGCCACTATTACATGTTGGCAGGAAGTTTGTCCAGCTGCTGCTCCTGAACAGCTGGAATGGCAAATGGCCTCCATACACAGCATCTTGATGGTTGGTGAGCCCTACCTTTCGGAAGCTGGTCACACTGCAGGCAATGACTGCACTCTTTGAACAACGGTGGTCACCACCAGGAGGAGCAGTAGGGGAAGAAAGGATGTGTGGGTGCCCCTGTGACCCTCCCCTCAACATACCGCTTTGGGTCATGTTGGGGTGCGAGGACACATCGCAGGTTTCCTCCTGAAGGAAGAATCGGGAAGCAGGTAGAGCGATCGGGTTCTGGTAATGAATTGTAATCAGAGTTGACATGCTCTTCAGTGGCTCTTCACCAGATTCGCAAATGGTACATGGCCTTCCAGGAGCCAGGGTCAGGGAGAGTAAACACAAAGTACACTGCAGATGCTGTGGTCAAATCAAGATGCACAAAAAAGCTGGATGATCTCAGCAGGCCGGGCAGCATCCATTGAAAGAAGCAGTCAACGTTTCGGATTGAAACCCTTCATCAGGACTAAAGAAGGAGGGGGGCAGGGGCCCTATAAAGAAGGTGGGGAGAGGGTGGAAAACCAATCAGAGGAAAGATCAAGGGGTGGGGGAGAGGAAGCAGGGAGGGGATAGCCAGGAGAGGTGAAGAAGGAATGCAAGGGGAAAGCACTATGGGTAGTAGAAGAAGGCAGAATCATAAGAGGTGATAGGCAGCTAGAAGAGGAGACAGAGTGAAGGTGGGATGGGGTAAGGGAGAGGGAGGGAACTACCGGAAGTTGGAGAATTCGATGTTCATACCAAGGGGCTGGAGACTACCCAGATGGTATACGAGATGTTGTTCCTCCAACCTGAGTTTGGCCTCATCATGGCAGTAGAGGAGGCCATGTATGGATATATCCGAATGGGAATGAGAGGGAGAGTTGAAGTGAGTGGCAACCGGGAGGTTCTGTCTGTTGTGACGGACGGAGCGGAGGTGCTCGACGAAGTGGTCCCCCAATCTGTGTCAGGTCTCACTGATGTAGAGGAGGCTGCACCGGGAGCCACCGGATGCAATAGATGACCCCAACAGACTCACAAGTGAAGTGTTGCCTCACCTGGATGGACTGTTTAGGGCCCTGAATGGTGGTAAGAGAGGAGGTGCAGGGACAGGTGTAGCATTTACGCTTGCAGGGATAAGTACCAGGTGGGAGATCTGTGGGGAGGGAGGTGTGGACCAGGCAGTCGCGGAGGGAATGATCCCTGCGAAAAGCAGAGAGGGGTAGAGAGGGAAAGATGTCCTTAGTGGTGGAGTCCTGTTGAAGGTGGTGGAAGTTGTGGAGGATAATATGCTGGATCTGGAGGTTGGTGGGGTGATAGGTGAGGACAAGAGGGACACGGTCCCTGTTGTGGTGACGGGAGGATGGGGTGAGGGCCGAAGTGCGGGAAATGGAGGAGATGCGGGTGAGGGCATCATTGATGATGGCAGAAGGGAAACAACGATTCTTAAAGAAAGAGGACATTTGGGACTTAAAGAAAGATCAGGGATATGTTGGCCAGCTGCAGAACAGTCGAGTGGGGCCTGGATCAGCTGGTAGCTATGTTAGTGCAAAGGCATGGGTAGAAAATGAGATTCGATAGATGTGAACTTATGGAGTTGGAAGCTGTTTCTGACTGTAAAGGACCTACATTTGTCTTGACCAATCTTTTTTTTTTCACGTATCTATAAAAGCTTTTACAGTCAGTTTTTATGTTCCCTGCCAGCTTTCTCTCATAATCTTTTTTCCCTTTCCTAATTAAGCCCTTTGTCCTCCTCTGCTGGTCTCTGAATTTCTCCCAGTCCTCTGGTGTGCTGCTTTTTTTTTGCTAATTTATATGTTTCTTCTTTGGACTTGATACTATCCCTAATTTCCCTTGTCAGCCATGGGTGCACTACCTTCCCTGGTTTATTCTTTTGCCAAACTGGGATGAACAATTGTTGTAGTTCATCTATGCGATCTTTAAATGCTTGCCATTGCATATCCACCGTCAACCCTTTAAGTATCATTTGCCAGTCTATCTTAGCTAATTCACATCTCATACCTTCAAAGTTACCCTTCTTTAAGTTCAGAAACTTTGTTTCTGAATTAACTATGTCACTCTCCATCTTAATAAAGAATTCCACCATATTATGGTCACTCTTACCCAAGGGGCCTCGCACGACAAGATTGCTAACTAACCCTTCCTCATTGCTCAATACCCAATCTAGACAGGCCTGCTCTCCAGTTGGTTCCTCGACATGTTGGTTCAGAAAACCATCCTGCACACATTCCAAGAAATCCTCTTCCTCAGCACCCTTACTAATTTGGTTCACCCAGTCTATATGTAGATTGAAGTCACCCATTATAACTACTGTTCCTTTATTGCACGCATTTCTAATTTCCTGTTTATTGCCATCCCCAACCTCACTACTACTGTTAGGTGGCCTGTACACAACTCCCACCAGCGTTTTCTGCCCCTTAGTGTTATGCAGCTCTACCCATATCGATTCCACATCTTCCAGGCTAATGTCCTTCCTTTCTATTGCGTTAATCTCCTCTCTAACCAGCAATACTACCCCACCTCCTTTTCTTTCCTGTCTATCCCTCCCGAATATTGAATATACCTGGAAGTTGAGCTCCCATCCTTGGTCACCCTGGAGCCATGTCTCTGTGATCCCAACTATATCATATTCATTAATAACTATCTGCACATTCAATTCATCCACCTGGTTACGAATGCTCCTCGTATTGACACACAAAGCCTTCAGGCTTGTTTTTACAACACTTATACAATTATGTTGAAAAGTGGCCCTTTTTGCTTTTTGCTCTGGATTTGCCTGCCTGCCACTTTTACTTTTCACCTTACTACTTTTTGCTTCTACCCTCATGTTACACCCCTCTGTCTCTCTGCACTTGTTCCCATCCCCCTGCCACATTAGTTTAAATCCTCCTGAACAGGAGTAGCAAACGCTCCCCCTAGGACATTGGTACCAGTCCAGCCCAGGTGCAGACCATCCTGTTTATACCGGTCCCACCTCCCCCAGAACTGGTTCCAATGCCCCAGAAATTTGAATCCCTCCCCCTTGCACCATTTTTCAAGCCACGTATTCATCTGAAATATCCTCCTATTTCTACTCTGACCAGCACGTGGCACTGGTAGCAATCCAGAGATTATTACCTTTGTGGTCCTACTTTTTAGTTTATCTCCTAACTCCCTAAATTCACCTTGTAGGACCTCATCCCGTTTTTTACCTATATCGTTGGTACCTATGTGCACCACGACCACTGGCTGTTCACCCTCCCATCCTAGAATGTCCTGCAGCTGCTCAGAGACATCCTTGACCCTTGCACCAGGAAGGCAACATACCATCCTGGAGTCTCATTTGTGGCTGCAGAAACACCTATCTATTCCCCTTACAATCAAATCCCCTATCACTATAGCTCTCCCACTCTTTTTCCTTCCCTCCTGTGCCGCAGAGCCACCCATGGTGCAATGAACTCGGCTGCTGCTGCCTTCCCCTGATGAGACATCTCCCCCAACAGTATCCAAAACAGTATATCTGTTTAGGAGGGAGATGACCTCAGGGGACTCTTGCACTACCTGCCTGCTGCTACACTGTCTAGTGGCCACCCGTTCCCTTTCTGCCTGTGTAGCCTTTACCTGTGGTGTGGCCAACTCACTGAACGTGCTATTCACGACTTTCTCAGCATCGCGGATGCTCCAGTATGAATCCAATCGCAGCTCCAGATGCTCAATGCGGTCTGCCAGAAGCTGCAGTTGGACACACTTCCTGCACACATAGACGTCAGGGACACTGGAAGTATCCCTGATTTCCCACATGCTGCAGGATGAACAAACCACGGGGCCGATCTCAGCTGCCATGACCTACCCAATACTTGCCTCAACTTTTGAAACTTTCTCCTTTGAAAGGAACTTACCCGGCCTTACCTCACTTGGAGTGAAGCTCGTCCTCAGCCTCTTCTCGTCAAAGCCTCTCAAGTCAAAGCCTCAAATCTGCACTCCTTGGCTGGCTGGCTGGCCGACCTGCTCACTCGCTGGCCACTTTCCACAGGCCGCTCCACGGGGTAACCCTCTATTTATTTGTTTGAGCTTTTCAAACTGCTTGGTCATCTGACCTCGATTGCCCAATCAGCTGCTTTCTGCTAAGTCTGAGTTGTTCAAATCTTGATTGTCTAATCAACAGCTTTCTGCTGAGCTATTCAAATCTTGATTGACTTGATTGCACAGTCCAACTGCCAAAACTGCCAGAATCTCTTGAGTCAAAGCCTCAAATCTCCACTCTTTCACTGGCCCACTCACTCACTGGCCGCTTTCTCCATGTCTCCAGTGCGGAACACGAGCTGTCCATCATATAGCTCTGCCATTCAGTTTCCAAGGCAACTCACAGACTTTCTCTCCCTGCTGCTGAATTAGCACACAAGCTGTTCACTCCCTCTCTCTCTTGTTTAAAGGAACAGTCCACTTTAGAATAATCCTTCAGATCTCATCACACCTCTATCCTTTTAAGAAAAATTTTGATGAAACAGCAAAATTTTTGTCTTAACTATTGATTATACAGCTTAAAGCAATACATGTGTAATTATCAGGTAACATAGCAAAGCATTATGAACTTAAACTTAACATAAGGGAAAGGTGGGAGTCTTCATTTAGAAGATGTACAGTGGGGTTCATTGGTAATTGTACCTCTGTTAGTTCTGTAAGAGTACTGATCAAATGCTTTTTCAGCATCTAGAAATAGCAGGCCACAGGCAGGCGGGATTTTATGTGTTGCACTCAGTATGTGTAAGAGCCGGCAAATAGTATCAAATGCGAGATGTCCCCTGATAAAGCCTGTTTGATCTGGGCCAATTATTTTCCCAACTACTGTCTCAAGTCTACTGGCTAAGAATTTGGAAAATATCTTGAGGCCGGCATTTATCAAGGAGATTGGACCGTGATTGGCACACTCCAAGGGGTCCTTACCGGGTTTAGGTATAACTGTGATCAGGGCTGTGTTTAGATCTCTATGGAAAGAGCCATTTCCAATAGCATAATTTAATGTTTCTAACCATACTGGTCCAAGAATATCCCAAACTGCTAGGAAAAAGTTTCACAGGTATGCTGTTTATACCTGGCGTACGACCCTTATTTGGAGCTTTGACTGCTTTGAGTAGCTCATCCCATATAATAGGAGAGTCTAGAGTTTTGGTGTCCTCTAATGACAACGTAGGGAGGTCTAATCCACTAAAAAAATCTGTGAAGTCATTCTCAGAAAAGGAACTGACCCACTTGTATACAGTTCTTTAAAGTAATTCTTGAATGTCTAGTTTATTTCCTCTGTTGTAGATACTACTCCACGTTTAGCACATCTAATTGCTGGTACAGACCTTTTAGCTTCCTGGTGTTTGAGCGTTAGTGCCAAAGGATGGCTCGGTCTGCTGCCTTCTGCATAATACTATGTTTGGTTATATGGATCATATATTCTGCCCTGCTTCTTAATAAATCATTTAATTCTGCTTGTTTTGTTTTGAGCTTGTTTTCTTTTGTTATGGTATATCTCCTTTTGAGATCATTCTCCAAAACCTTACATTGTTCTTCCAGAGTGGAAATCTTTTGAAGCCGGCTTTTATGTAGGTGGAAACTGAACCACATGGTGTTATTTCGTTAAAAAAAAAAATCCTTGATGGGGGTCCAAATCGCTGTCACATCCGAGACACTATTTTTATTTAAATTTATAAATTCCGTCAGTTCTGTTCTCAAGTTGTGTTAGAAATTTGTCGTTTTTTAGAAGGGTGGAGTTAAACCTCCACCTAGTAGCCTTATTTTTGATTTTGCCATAATTAAAAGTAGATATGACTGGGTTGTGATCAGATAGATGTCTGAGCCAAAATTCTATTGAGTGTACCAAAGGCAGCAAACCGGAGGATATAAGAATGTAATCCATCCGAGAGAAAGTTTTATGTCTTGTGGAGAAGAAGGTATAGTCTTTAGCAGATGAATTATGCACCCTCCACACATCAGTTAAATTTAAATCCATTAGAAAAAGGTTAAGTGCTTTGGAAGCAGGTTCTTGAGAGCTCCATATAGTTGAGGAAGATTTATTGAGGTTATTGTTTACCAAAGCATTCATGTCTGAAACAACGTATAGTTGGTAATCACTTAACTTCAGTAATTGTGAGCTAATTGAGGGGAAAAATTCAACCTCGAATATAGTTGGGGCATATAGGCTAATGAATGCAACTTTTTTACCCTGAATGGATGTACAGCAAAAAGCTAGATGTCCTTCATTGTCGGAGTCTGTCCTTTCAATTGATACATTAATACTACGGCTCATTAATATCATAACTCCTTTGGTATGAGTACCATCAGCTGATGCCACAATGGGTTTATAAAAGCGGTTTTGAACCCTGGGAATGCCACTAGATTTAAGATGTGTTTCCTGTAAAGGCGTGATATCTATTTTCTTCCTGCGTAAGAAATCCAAAACCTTTGAATGCTTGTAGGGAGAGTTTAATCCTTTAACATTAAATGAGACAATAGTAATATTTTCTAATTTATCTGTGTTGCTCATCTTCCCCTGGATCAGTGTTGTGGATCAGGGTGGTGGACCCCTGAGTTACCCCCTTCCCACCCTCCTCTCATCACCCCTCACATACAACCCTTTACTTTGTAACATCTGTGAGTGTCACTTAGCAATGTCAGACACTGAACATTAACCGCAGCCCACCCCAACACCAACACATTAGAAAGGTAAAGTGGTTCTCATTGACAGTCATATCAAAGAGACAAGGAAAAAACCTGATCAAACCTGTTAACCTACATAATTAAAACCATTCCCGTCTCAAATATAGTATAACATATAATCAAGCTGCCAACAGCAAGTAAAAGTATATTCTATGCAGACTTATATATCACCTTACCATGTTATCCTTGTACTAACAAGTTAACTGAGCCATTACTTTAAAACTCTGACGTACAATACTCAGAAACAAACTGGCCCCTTAATTAGCCAAATATAAAAGTGCATCAAATTACTTTCCAATACAAGAATAAGCAAAAGACTTCACACCAGGGACGTTAATTTGCCCGTGCCTGTTGCATTGCGCATACAGGCTGGTCCGAGCTCTTAATGCAGTTCCATCTCCTCCCGAGGGGCGTGTGGACTTTGCCCAGGGTCTTCTTCCATATCCCCCAGCACCGATGATTTCAGAGCTTCTTTCGCTTCCTCTGCCGAGTTAAACGATCTCTTCATGCCCTTGATATTCACTCTCAAAATCGCCGGGTATATGAGGAACAAGTCAATCCCCTTCTCTCGAAGCTTCGCATGGATCTCCTTATATCCCTGCCATTTCTGTGCCGTGCCGGGGCTGTAGTCGGTGAAGAACTGCAGCTGAGTGCCATCAGGGAGAGTAGGTTTGGCTTTCCTCGCGCCCTCCAGGATAGCCTGTAGGTCAGTGTACCGTAGAAGCCTAAAAACCATGGTCCGCAGTCTTGAGGTGTTGTTGGAAAAGATCCTATGTGCTCTATCGATCTCCAATGGAGTGCTGTGGGAGTTGTTGAGCACTGGAATCCAGTTAGGCAGCAACTCCTGGAGGTAACCTCTCGGATCGTCGCCCTCAGTGCCTGTCGGTAAGTTGACCAACTGCACATTGTTTCTCCTGTATCTGTCCTTCAAGTCGCCTAGCTTCTTCCGTAACTTAGTCACCTCTGTGAGACAGGAGCTAGTATCTCTCACATTTTTGTGTAAGCTAACCTGAATATTGTCTATTTTGTTGAAGGACCGTGCTAAATTTTTTAGCATGAATATCCGCTTGCTCCTTTAATGACTGGAGAATGTTACCATTCTCTGCCATATGCTTCTGGATGGGGACTCCTTTAGCGTGTGGGCTACCGTTTCTTGCAACGATTCCATCTCTGTTGCCCTTGTTTGCTTAACTAGCATAGCTATTTCCTCGGATGAATCACTAGCTTGGTGTCATCTGCTGGTATCTTGTTTCTTGGTTGAATTTGGATCTTTTCTTGATGTCATGTCTTTAGTTAGATCTTTCTCTAACTCAACCTTGTATTAAGACCGTCTATGAGCCCTAAAGAAAGTGAAAAAGGAGGGTTACATGTCAGCGCTCTGTGCTGTGCTGCCATCTTGCCTCGTACCTCATCGGAAGTACAAGAAGATGTTCTTGTGGGCTGGGGAATTCAGAGCAGGGATCCCATTGTAAGGATAGGGGGTAGGAGATGTGGGATTGAGATGAGGGAAGATTGCTTCTCCAAGGAAAGTGGTGAACTTGTGGAATTCTCCATCACAAACAAAAGTTGAAACTGGAAGGATGAAGGAATGAGGAAAGAAGCTGGAACGGGCTGGAACAAGCTGGAACATTGAATGGAGGAAAAGTCTCCTCTGCTACTTCCCTGAGATCTCACCCGGAGGCCGTGTGGAACCTGGAACTCATGGCCTGAAGGGGTGGCAGAGGAGGACAGACTTACTAAAATGACAATCTGTGTACTGTACCTAGACAAACTCTGTGTTTGTTTCAATAGCTGATATATAGGATTTGTGAAGTTGAGTATTTGACCATAAGCCTGGATGTTGATCTAAAAGGCCTGTCTCTCTGGCTCAGGGAGCTGCCCCCTTTCTTCACATGATGTTGCTGGGTAGGACATTGCTGCTGGTCTGATTGTCTTGGAACAGTTAATGTTTCCTTGGTGGGCTGTTCTTTCTCACTTTGTAAACTTAAATCCACCGGACCAGTAACCACACAGTAAATAATTTATAACTTTATCCCTGGCTTCAGTTTATTTTCTCAAGCTCAGCCGGCGAGAGGTGTGGAGCCGCACAACAGAGGGACAGTGTTCCTCTCCTATGGGCGGCTCATTTCGGACCTCTAACTTAGTTAGTACAGCATTGGCCTTGAAACCATTCAAAGAGTTGTTAACAATTACAGAATATATGCAAACTGAAGGAAGCTGTCTTCTTTCTGGTTTCACAGGTATGCAGAAGTCAGCTGTCACGCAGAGCGAGTATTACACAAGTCACCCTGACAAAGTGCAAAGTTCTAAAAATCATTCCCTACCTCCCCAACACCCTTAAAAATTCATCATTCCCTCCTTTTTATCATTACATGATAATCCTTCACAACAGATTATCGCTTCTACAACATGATACAAAACATGGCCAAGGCACTGTAGGATACAAACAATAATTAAAGTTAATACAATCAGACTTCTGAAATGCAAAAACACCCCTTAGAAGTCCCTGAATATATTAAAGTGCCAGGGCCATCCTCTTGCCTTAATCGTCCCAAGACCGTACCGCTAACTGCTAACATCTTGGATTTTGTGAATCTCTTGGGTTATGTCTTGAGATAGGGTCCAATTTGGAGAAGAAGGTCTGAGAATCAGAACGGGAGAGCTGCGTGAGCCATTTTGATGTTTTCTTCTCATCGGTGTTAAGAGAGGCAGAACTGCGCAGGCGTGTGACGTCGGGCAGTGAAGCGCAGGAGATCTAAAAGGAACACAACCTTATACAGCAGGCAGCATTGTTTGCAGGCAGTGGAGTGAGCCAGGAGCAGAGTGAAGGCTTAAGGGCTATGGCTCAACAGGCTTAGGCGAAAACAGGCGAGGCAAGGTAGGTTTGTTTTCAATTTTTCTTGTTATTTGAGGAAAGGGGGATCTATGAGTGTGAGGGCAACTTGTTCTCAGTGCAAACACGAGGAAATCTGCAGATGCTGGAAATTCAAACAACACACACAAAATGCTGGTGGAACACAGCAGGCCAGGTAGCATCTATAAGAGAAGCACTGTCAAAGTTTCGGGCCGAGATCCTTCGTCAGGACTAACTGAAAGGAAAGATACTAAGAGATTTGAAAGTAGTGGGGGGAGAGGGAAATGCGAAATGATAGGAGAAGACCAGAGGGGGTGGGATGAAGCTAAGAGCTGGAAAGGTGATTGGCGAAAGTGATACAGAGCTGGAGAAGGGAAAGGATCATGGGACGGGAGGCCTCGGGAGAAAGGAAGGGGGGGGGGGAGCACCAGAGAGAGATGGAGAACAGGCAGGGTGATGGGCAGAGAGAGAGAAAAAAAACAAACAACTAAATATGTCAGGGATGGGGTAAGAAGGGGAGGAGGGGCATTAACGAAAGTTAGAGAAGTCAATGTTCAAGCCATCAGGTTGGAGGCTACCCAACCAGTATATGAGGTGTTGTTCCTCCAACCTGAGTGTGGATTCATCACACTCATTCGTCATTGTTGCTCTCAGTGTCGGATGTGGGAGATCCTGGAGTCTCCTAGCCTCCCGGACATCCACGTCTGCGCCAGGGGCAGGGAGTCAAGTTTCTGGATCTTTGGGATGTCTTTTAGGGCAGGTGTGACCTGTACAAAAGGGACCAGTTGCACTTGAATCCTTGGGGGACCAATATCCTGGTGGGGAGATTGCGAAGAGAGACTGGGGAGACTTTAAACTAGATTGGTTGCGGGGGTGGGAATCAAATTGAAGAGACTAGGGGAGAGGAGGTTAGTTCACAAATAGAGAAAGTTTGTAGAAAGTGTGTGAGGGAGGATAGGCAGGTGATAGAGAAGGGGAGTGCTCAGAAGGAAGATGTAGGGGAGAAGGAAGAAAAAGATAGCCAAGTTGTTTGCACCATTAGGGATAAACAGAGAGTAAGAGGTGGAGTATTCCTTAAATGCATTTATTTTAATGCTAGGAGCATTGCAAGAAAGGTTGATGAGCTTAGAGCATGGATTGATACCTGGAAATATGATGTTGTAGCTATTAGTGAAACATGGTTGCATGGGGTGTGATTGGCAACTAAGTATTCCTGGATTTTGTTGCTTCAGGTGTGATAGAATCGGAGAGGCAAGGGGAGAGGTGTTGCATTGCTTCTCAGAGAAAATATTACAGCGGTGCTTTGGCAGGATAGATTAGAGGGCTCATCTAGGGCGTCTATTTAGGTGCAATTGAGGAATGGAAAAGGTGTAGTAACACTTATAGGGGTGTATTATAGACTACCTAATGGGCAGCGAGAATTGGAAGAGCAAATTTGTAAAGAGATAGCAGATATTTGTAGTAAGCACAAGGTTGCGATTGTGGGAGATATTAATTTTCCACACATAGACTGGGAAGCCCATTCTGTAAAAGGGCTGGATGGTTTGGAGTTTGTAAAATGGGTGCAGGATAGTTTTTTGCAGCAATACATAGAAGTACCAACTAGAGAAGGGGCAATGTTGGATCTCATGTTAGGGAATGAGATAGCTCAGGTGATGGACATATGTGTTGGGGAGCACTTTGGGTCCAGTGATCACAAGGTCATTAGTTTCAACATAAATATGGAGAAGGATAGGACTGGACCCAGGGTTGAGATTTTTGATTGGAGAAAGGATAACTTTGAGGAGATGCGAAAGGATTTAGAAGGAGTGGATTGGGACAATTTGTTTTATGGGAAAGATGTAATAGAGAAATGGAGGTAATTTAAAAGTGAAATTTTGAGGGTACAGAATCTTTATGTTCCTGTTAGGTTGAAAGGAAAGGTTAAAAGTTAGAGACAACCATAATTTTCAGGTGATCTTGGAAACTTGGTTCGGAAAAAGAAAGAGATCCACAATAAATATAGGCAGCATGGAGTAAATGAGGTGCTCGAGGAATATGAAGAATGTAAAAAGAATCTTAAGAAAGAAATTAGAAAAGCTAAAAGAAGATATGAGGTTGCTTTGGCAAGTAAGGTGAAAATAAATCCAAAATAGCAAAAGGATAGTGAGGGATGAAATTGGTCCCTCAGAGAATCAGAGTGGACATCTATGTGTGGAGCCAAAAGAGATGGGGAGATTTTGAACAATTTCTTTTCTTCGGTATTCACTAAGGAGAAGGATATTGAATTGTGTAAGGTAAGGGAAACAAGTAGGGTAGTTATGGAAACTATGACGATTAAAGAAGAAGTACTGGCACTTTTAAGGAATATAAAAGTGGATAAATCTCTGGGTCCTGACAGGATATTCCCTAGGACCTTGAGGGAAGTTAGTGCAAAAACAGCAGGGGCTCTGACAGAAATAATTCAAATGTTATTAGATACGGGGATTGTGCCAGAGGATTGACGTATTGCTCATGTGGTTCCATTGTTTGAAAAGGGTTCTAAGAGTAAGCCTAGCAATTAAGAGTAAGTTTGACATCAGTGGTAGGTAAATTAATGTAAAGTATTCTTAGAGATGGTATATATAATTATCTGGATAGACAGGGTCTGATTAGGAACAGTCAATTTGGATTTGTGCGTGGAAGGTCATGTTTGTCAAATCTCGTTGAATTTTTTGAAGAGGTTACTAGGAAAGTTGACAAGGGGAAAGCAGTGGATGTCGTCTATATGGACTTCAGTAAGGCCTTTGACAAGGTTCCGCACAGAAGGTTAGTTAGGAAGGTTCAATCGTTAGGTATTAATATTGAAGTAGTAAAATGGATTCAACAGTGGCTTGATGGGAGATGCCAGAGAGTAGTGGTGGATAACTGTTTGTCAGGTTGGAGGCCGGTGACTAGTGGTGTGCCTCAGGGATCTGTACTGGGTCCAATGTTGTTTGTCATATACATTAATGATCTGGATGATGGGATGGTAAATTGGATTAGTAAGTATGCAGATGATACTAAGGTAGGTGGCGTTGTGGATAATGAAGTAGGTTTTCAAAGATTGCAGAGTGTTTTAGGCCAGTTAGAAGAGTGGGCTGAAAAATGGCAGATGGAGTTTAATGCTGATAAGTGTGAGGTGCTACATTTTGGTAGGACTAATCAAAATAGGACATACATGGTAAATGGTAGGGCATTGAGGAATGCAGTAGAACAGAGTGATCTAGGAATAATGGTGCATAGTTCCCTGAAGGTGGAATCTCATGTGGATAGGGTGGTGAAGAAAGTTTTTTGTATGCTGGCCTTTATAAATCAGAGCATTGAGTATAGGAGTTGGGATGTAATGTTAAAATTATACAAGGCATTTGTGAGGCCAAATTTGGAGTATTGTGTACAGTTCTGGTCACCGAATTATAGGAAAGATGTCAACAAAATAGAGAGAGTACAGAGGAGATTTACTAGAATGTTACCTGGGTTTCAGCACCTAAGTTACAGAGAAAGGTTGAACAAGTTAGGTCTTTGGAAAGGGTACAGAGGAGATTTACCAGGATGCTGCCTGGTTTACAGAGCATGGAATATGATCAGAGATTAAGGGAGCTAGGGCTTTACTCTTTGGAGAGAAGGAGGATGAGAGGAGACATGATAGAGGTGTACAAGATATTAAGAAGAATAGATAGAGTGGACAGCCAGCGCCTCTTCCCCAGGGCACCACTGCTCAGTACAAGAGGACATGGCTTTAAGGTAAGGAGAGGGAAGTTCAAGGGGGATATTAGAGGAAGGTTTTTCACTCAGAGAGTGGTTGGTGCGTGGAGTGCACGGCCTGAGTCAGTGGTGGAGGCAGATATACTAGTGAAGTTTAAGAGACTATTAGAAAAGTATATGGAGGAATTTAAGGAGGGGGGTTATATGGGAGGCAGGGTTTGAGGGTCAGCACAACATTATGGGCTGAAGGGCCTGTAATATGCTGTACTATTCTATGTTCTATATTCTATAAGTTAGGTCTTTATTCTTTGGAGCATAGAAGGTTGAGGGGGGACTTGATAGAGGTATTTAAAATTATGAGGGGGATAGATAGAGTTGATGTGGATAGGCTTTTTCCATTGAGAGTTGGGGAGATTCAAACAAGAGTACATGAGTTGAGAGTTAGGGGGCAGAGTTTAGGGGTAACACGAGGGGGAACTTCTTTACTCAGAGAGTGTTAGCTGTGTGGAACAAACTTCCAGTAGAAGTGGAAGAGGCAGGTTCGATATTGTCATTTAAAAAATAAATTGGATAAGTATATGGACAGGAAAGGAATGGAGGGTTATGGGCTGAGTGCAGCTCAGTGGGATAAGGTGAGAGTAATCGACTAGAAAGGCTGAGATGGCCTGTTTCCGTGCTGTAATTGTTATATGGTTATACCTGGAGGCACCTGACAAAATAGGCCAAAGCCAGCACAGTTTCCTGAAAGGAAAATCCTGCCTTACTAACCTGCTGGAATTCTTTGAGGAAATTACAAGTAGAGTAGACAAAGGAGATGCAGTAGATGTGGTGTACTTGGATTTTCAGAAGGTCTTTGACAAGGTGCCACACAAGAGGCTGCTTAGCAAGTTAAGAACCCATGGAATTACAGGGGAGTTACTAGTGTGGGTGGAGCATTGGCAGTTCGACAGAAAACAGAGAGTGGGAGTAATGGGATCCTATTCTAGTTGGCTGCCGGTTACCAGTGGAGTTCCACAGGAGTTGGTGTTGGGACTGCTGCTTTTTATGATGTATGTCAATGCTTTGGACTACGGTATTAATGGATTTGTGGTTAAATTTGCTGATGATACAAAGATAGGTGGAGGAGTGGGTAGTGTTGAGGAAACAGAGAGCCTGCAGAGAGACTTAGATAGCTTAGAGGAATGGGCAAAGAAATGGAAAATGAAATACCATGTTGGAAAGTGTATGGTCATGCACTTTGGTGGAAGAAATAAACAGGTAGACTATTATTTAGATGGGGAGAGAATTCAAAATGCAGAGATGCAAAGGGACTTGAGATACCCTAAAGGTTATGAAGAAGGCAAATGCAATGTTGGTATTCATTTCTTGAGGTATAGAATATAAGAGCAGAGATGTGATGTTAGGCTCTATAAGGCACTCGTGAGAGCATTCTTGGGAGTATCAGGTGCAGTTTTAGGCTCCTTATTTTAGAAAGGATATACTGACATTGGAGAAGACTCAGAGAAGATTCACGAGAATGATTATAGGAATGAAAGGGTTACCGTGTGAGGAACATCTGGCAGCTCTTGGGTTGTATTCCCTGGAGTTCAGGAGAATGAGGGGGGATCTCATAGAAACATTCCAAATGTTGGAAGGCCTGAACAGAATAGATATGGCAAAGTTATTTCCCATGATTCTAGGACAAAAGGGCATGACTTCAGCATTGAAGGACGTCCTTTTAGAACTGAGATGCGGGGAAGTTGCTTTAGCCAGAGGGTGGTAAGTCTGTGTAATTTGTTGCCACGAGCGGCTGCAGGGGCCAAGTTATTGGGTGCATTTAAGGCAGAGATAGATGCGTTCTTGATTAGCCAGGGCATCAAAGGGTATGGGGAGAAGGCAGGGGAGTGGGGATGACTGGAAGAATTGGATCAGCCCATGATTGAATGGTGGATCAGACTCAATGGGCCAAATGGCCAACTTCTGCTCCTATATCTTATGGTCTTATGGTTATATCACTACATACAAACCTGCAATTCTTTTTTCTGCTAGCAAACTTAGCAAATCTATAGAAATGTAACTGCAAACAGGATCAATGAATAACAAACTGTGCAAATGCAGATATAAATAAATAATGAGAGCCTTATGCTGGTGATATTAACCCTGATTCGGATTCTGATAGAAATACCTTATTGTAATGGGCCTTTTTGGCCCACGAGCGTGAGCCAACCAATTATACATACCATATGTGTCCAATTTTGCTACTAACTTGTTCATCTTTGGAATGTGGGAGGATATCAGAGCACCCAGAGGAAGTCCATGAGGATGCAGAGAAAATGTATAAATTCTTCACAGAGAGTGGCAGAATTAAACAAGGTCATTGGCACTGTATTAGTGTGATGTTCACTGCTAGGTTACCATGCTGCCTCAAAGGTAAAAAATAAAAGGGAGATGAGAATGGATACAGGACTGCTAGAAAATGAGGCTGGAGAAATAATAACAGGGCCAAGGAGGTGGCAGATGAACTAAGTGAGCATTTGCATCAGTCTTCACTGTGGAAAACACTAGCAGTGTGCAATATGTTGAAGGGTGTGAGGGAAGAGAAGTGAGTGCAGTTACTATTACAAGGGAGAAGGTGCTCAAAAAGCTGAAAGACTCAAGTTCCGAAAGTGGTAGAGTTAGAGATTGTGGAGGCATTGGTACTGATCTTTCAATAAATCACTGGGCCCTGCCATGGTGCCAAAGGACTGGAAAATTGCAAATGTCACTCCACTCTTTAAGAACAGAGGAATGTAGCAGAAAGGAAATTATATACACAGAAACATAGAAAAACTACAACTCAATACAGGCACTTCAGCTCACAAATCTGTGCTGAACATGTACTTACTTTAGATATTACCCAGGGTTACCATAGCCCTCTATTTTTCTCAGCTTCTCTTAAAAGACCCTATTGTATCTGTACCCCTGATATCCCCTCTGTACCTGCTTCCAAGCACCTTAAAACTGTGCCCTCTCATGTTAGCCATTTCAGCCCTGGAAATAAGTCTCTGACTTCCCACATGATCAATGCGTCTCATCATCTTACATACCTATATCAGGTCACCTCTCATCCTCTGTCGCTCCAAGGAGAAAAGGCCGAGTTCACTCAACCTATTCTCGTAAGGCATGCTCCCCAATCCAGGCAACATCCTTGTAAATCTTCTCTGCACCCTTTCTACAGTTTCCACATCCTTCCTGTAGTGGGGTGACCAGAACTGTGCACAGTACTCCAAGTGGGGTCTGACCAGGGTCCCATATAGCTGTAACATTGCCTCTCGGCTCTTGAAATCAATCCCACAGTTGATGAAGGCCAATGTACCATATGCCTTCTTAACCAGACAGTCAACCTGTGCAGTAGTTTTGATTATCCTATGGACACAGAACCCAGGATCCCTCTGATCCTCCACACTGCCAAGAGTCTTAACCTTAATACTACATTCTGCCATCATATTTGACCTACCCAAATGAACCACCTCACACTTATCTGGGTTGAACTCCATCTACCACTTTTCAACTCAGTTTTTCATCCTATCAATGTCCTGATCAGTCAGCCTGACCTCAGTGTTTGGGAAGATATTGGATTCAATTTTTAAGGATGAGGTTACGGAGTATTTGGCAACACAGGACAAAATAGTACAGAGTCAGTATGGTTTCCTTAAGGGAAAATCTTGCCTGATGAACCTGTTGGAATTCATTGAGGAGATTACATGTAGGATAGATAAAGGGGATGCAGTGAATGTTGTATATTTGGACTTACAGAAGGCCTTTGACAAGGTGCCACAGATGAGGCTGCTTACCAAGTTAAGAATCCATGGTATTTCAGGAAATTCACTGGCATTCCCACGCCAACAGAACATATTCAACATGCTCATAAAACAACAGCAATAAAACTGCAAAATTAGTCCATTTCTTCCATCCCACCTACCCACCCACTCAGACATACAGACAGTCCTCTAACCCCATGATAGGTCACCTCTAGCCCTCCAGTGGACTGACGGCCATCGGACCCATGACATCTACAGACTTGTTGATCCCGGTTTGAACCATTAGGCTTTAACCTCTGAACCAATGCTCCCTCTAATTTTTTTACAGCTGTGCGAACCAATCATTCTGAGCAGAAAATTTTTACATGAACTGAAAACTGTGCAGCACTTTAAATAATTTTTTTTGTGATATGCATGCTATGAATATCGGTATTTACAGATGTGACAATATGTTAATATGATGCTTAAAAATGTAACCAAGTCGTACATGCTTGATAGAGCTCTTTAGAAAAGCATATAATTCAGATAATGGTAGTAGAATCATTTCAAGCATGTATAAGGGGTTGTCAAATCTTAAAACACATTCGACTTTATACATTAAAACAAAATGGGAGAAGGAGGGAGGGATAATTATATCTGAGGAAGAATAGACAACAATATGGAGGTATCAATGGAAGTGTACCAGTTCACAGAAATGGAGGGAGTTTGGATGGAAAAACTTGATAAGATATTTTATAACACCCTCTCAGAAATCCCATTATGATAGTAACTTCCCTGTTTGCTGGAGAAATTGTGGAAATCAAAATGCAAATCATTATCATATTTTTTGGGACTGCCCTGTTATCAAAAACTATTGGAGGGGGATACACAATGCCCTACAAGACATCTTTAAATGTGAAATACCCTGAGAGAGTCAGACCATATATTTTGGATATATACCTCGTGAATGGTTGAAAAGGGATAAATATTTAATGAATATACTGTTGGTGGCTGGTAAAAAGACTCTTACTAGGAAATGGTTATCACAGGAGAGCCCAACTTTAAATACATGGATGGAAATTACAATGGACATTTACAAAATGGAGAAGATAACAGCATCTGTTAATCATAAGCTGGAACAATTTGATTCATACTGGGAAAAATGGTTTAACTACATAATGCCTCATAGGCCTGATTTTATTCTCACAAATCAATGAATCTGTTGTAAAAAAAAAGATCACTCCCTATTTGTACATAGTTCTTTCCTTTTGCTTGTTTTTTCTTTCCACTCTTTTCTATAAGTGTATACCCCAGATAAATACTTTGTGGAGATTTGTGATATATATGATTAAATGATATATATGTACAATGTCTGAAATACATCTCATGGAAATGTTTGTTTGATGATGAACTTCACTAAAAAAGTAAATTACAAAAACAAAAGAAAAATCACACAATTTTTATTTATTAAATGAAGGGAACAATGAAGTACTAGAATTTTTTTTTCCCCATTTTGTAAACATGTTGAGCTGCATGGCAATGAAGGCTATGTGCGAGTGAGCATTTCAGTTCCTGTTTGGCCACACACCCGTGCAGATTATAGTAATAGGTTACAATCAGTAGATAAAGTACTGTGGAGTTTAGAACCACAAGAGACTGCAGGTAATGGAATTAGGAGAAATATGTACTGTTGGAGGAGCTCAGCAGGTTAAGCATTATGGAGACAGAAGAATGGTCAACATTTCGGATCAAGACCTTGCATCAGAACACATACTTCTGCAACTGCAGAGATGGCCTGACACATTGTTCCTCTATTGTGATTTTGTGTGCAATGCAGATGTTGGGAATTTGAAATAAAAGCAGCCCAAAACGATCATCCCTCTCTGTAGATGCTGCCTGACCTACTGAGTTCCTCCAGCATTTTGTGCGTATTGCTCTGGATTTCCAGCATCATAAGCAGAATATCTTGTGTTCAGAAAATGCTGGAAGCATTTCACACATCAGGCTGCATCAATGGAGAGAAAAGCATTGAATATTATTGTATGGAGACTTCTCACTATCATCTGACAAATAATCATGAAACATTACAATTACAACAGTGGCCAATCAGAGATCAGGATTCATTAGCAAGGGCAAATAAAAATAAGGCAGGGGCAAGTGGAATGCCCTTTGTTGGAGTGGGCAGCGTTAGAGTGGGGATTTGAGGATTTAACTCTTCAAAGCTTCTGTGAGAGAAGGCAAAAAAGCTGTAGGTAGCTGTGATCATCCCCCTCAACAATGGGTATATCACTTTGTATACTGCTGGGGGTGGAGGTGGGGGGTAGAAAGTCTGCCTCTGTGGTTCAGAAGGGGAGAAGGGGAGAAGAGGTGAGCTGTAGTGTCAGAGGATTTGTTAATTAAGAGAAGAGAAAGAAATTCTGTGGATGAGAGCTAGATTCCAGGATGGCGTGTTGCCTCCTGAGGGTGTGGGACATCCTGGATCAAGTCCTCAGAATTTTTAAGTGGGAGGATGAACAGTCAGAAGTAGTCGTCCATGCAGGTACTAATCACATTGGTAGGAAGAATGATGAGGTCCTGAAAAGTGAGTTCAGGGAGTTAGGTGCTAATTTAAAGAACAAGACCTCCAGGATTGTGATCTCAGGATTGCTATTCATGCTAGTGAAGTAGGAAGATCATACAGTTTAACATCTGGCTAAGGAGTTGGTGTAGGATTTAAGATTTTTGGATCATTGGACTATCTTCCAGGGAAGTTGGGACCTGTACAGAAGGGAAAAATTGCACTTGAACTGGAGGAGGACTGATATCAACAGCATCTCATTGGTATTTTGAAATAGTGTGATACTCATGTGTCTTATGTAGTAATCTTCTATTCAGTGCTTTTAATTTTGCCGTGCTTGGGAGAGTTCTATAAGTTAGTTTTTTTTTGTTATGAGGAGTAAAAGGCAGCACAATACTATAGCTTCATGAAGCCCGAGCATGCCACAAGGGGCAAAATATCAGGAATACATGAGCAGTTGGTGTGAATAACAAGTGCTTTCACCACCTACCAGCTATACCCTGGGCGTATTTAATTTATAGTTAAAATCTTCACGATCAGCAAAGGATAAATCTACAACATTTCCTGGTGAAGCTGAGGTGGTCACATGAGTTCATTGGTAGCAAGGACGATGATTCAATGTGATGCGATCTCTTGCCCAGCTCACATTTGAAAGCAGTCATGGAGTTACTATCCATTGTACCGGCTGATCATGTATTCCTGAGACGCTCAACATTGGTGTCAGGCTATTGAGGACAGAGGCGTCCAGAGTATAATGAAACATGTGGCCTTCAAATATGAAAGTGAGTTTCCATTCTTCAACTGTTCTCTTTAAAAAAAAACTTGTTTTTGGTAAGAGCTGACAGAGGTCAGGGAGAAGGTTACTTCCTACCTTCATTAAAGAGATTCTGACAGACAAATCCATTCATTGAAGAAAATCTGGGCAATTACAATGTGGTAGATGTGTTCCAAGGTGACCTCAGTCATCTTCCCAAGGGAGAGATGGAACCTGTAGACTAAGGTGCCATACAAGAGACTTATAAATAAGCTACAGATGCATGGAGTCGGAGGAAGTGTATTGGCATGGATATGGATTGGTTAACCAATAGAAAGCAGGGAGTTGGTATAAATGGGTGTTTCTCTGGTTGGCAGTCAGTGGCGTGTGGGGTGCTGCAGGGGTGGGTGCTGGGCCCGCAGCTGTTTACCATTTACATTGATGATTTGGAAGAGGGGATTGAGTGTAGCGCAGCAAAATTTGCTGATGACACTAAACTGAGTGGAAAAGCAAATTGCACAGAGGATGTGGAGAGTTTGCAGAGGGTTATAGATAGGTTAAGTGAGTGGGATGAGGTCTAGCAGATGGAATACAATGTTGTTTAACTGTGAGATCATCCATTTTGCATTTTGGAAGGAATAACAGAAGAGCAGATTATTATTTAAATAGTGAAAGATTGCAGCATGCTGTTGTGCAGAGGGACTTGGGAGTGCTTGAGCATAAATCACAAAAAGTTGTCTTGCAGGTTGAACAAGTTATTAAGAAGGTAACAGAATTGCCAGAGGGATTGAATTCCAAAGCAGGGAGATCGTGGTGCAACTATACAGGAGAGGCCACACCTAGAGTACAGTGTGCAGTTCTGATCTCCATACTTGAGGAAGGATATATTGGCTTTGGAGGCAGTGCAGAGGAGGTTCACCAGGTTGATTCCAGTGATGAAGGGATTAACCTGTGAGGAGAGATTGAGTCGCCTGGGATTATACTCTCTGGAATTCACAAGAATGAGAGGGAATCTTATTGAAACATACAAAATTTTGAAAGGGATAGATAAGATAGAAGTAGGAAAGTTGTTTCCATTGGTGGGTGAGACTAGAACTAGGGGACATTGCCTCAAGATTCAGGGGAGAAGATTTAGGACGGAGATGAGGAGGAACTGTTTTTCCCAGGAAGTAGTGAATCTGTGGAATTCTTTGCCCAGGGAAGCAGTTCAGACTTCTTCACTAAATATATTTAAGATACAGTTAGATAGGTTTTTACATAGCAAGGGAATTAAGGGTTATGGGGAAAAGGCAGGTAGATGGAGCTGAGTTTACGGACAGATCAGCCATGATCTTATTGAATGGCGGGGAAGGCTCGAAGGGCCAGATGGCCTACTCTTGCTCCTATTTCTTATGTTCTTAAAGGCTGATGAGCTCAGGGCATGGATCCGCATATGGAATTATGATATTGTAGCCAAGAATGAGACTTGGTTGCAGGAGGGGCAGGACTGGCAGCTTGATATTCTGAGATTCCATTGTTTTAGACAGGATAGAACAGCAGGGATTAAAGGAGGAGAGGTGGTGTCCATGGTCAGGAAAAGTGTCGTTAGACACTAGAATAATACAGCACAGTACACACACTTCAGCCCTCGATGTTGTGCCGACCCATATATTCCTTTAAAAAAGTACTAAACCCACACAACCCCGTAAGCCTCTATTTTCCTTTCATCCAGGTGCCTGTCCAAGAGGCTCTTAAATACCCCTAATGTTTTAGCCTCCACCACCATCCCTGGCAAGTCATTCCAGGCACACACAACCCACTGTGTAAAAAACTTACCCCTGATGTTTCCCCTAAATTTCCTTCCCTGAACTTTGTACATATGCCCTCTGGTGTTTGGTATTCATGCCCTGTGAAACAGGTACTGGCTATCCACTCTATGCCTCTCATAATCTTGTAGACCTCTATCAAGTCCCCTCTTAACCTTCTACGCTCCAAAGAGTAAAGTCCCAGCTCTGCTAACCATGCCTTGTTTTCCAATCCAGGCGACATCCTGGTAAATCTCCTCTGCACCCTCTCCATCGTTTCCACATCCTTCCTATAATGAGGTGACCAGAAATGAACACAATATTCTAAGTGTGGTCAGACCAGAGATTTGTAGAGTTGCAACATAACCTCTCTACTCTTGAACTCAATCCCCCTACTAATGAAGTCAAGCATCCTATCGGCCTTCTTAACTACCCTATCAACCTGTGCAGCGACCTTGAGGGATGTATGGATTTGAACCCCAAGGTCCCTCTGTTCATCTGCGCTCTTAAGTAACCAACCATTAACCCTGTACTCAGCCTTCTGGTTTGTCCTTCCAAAATTTATCACCTCACACTTGTCCGGATTGAACTCCATCTGCCACTTTTCTGCCCAACTCTGCATCATGTCTATATCCTCTTGTAACCTTCGACAACCTACAGCTCCATCCACAACTCCTCCAATCTTCGTGTCATCCATAAACTTACTCACCCATCCTTCCGCCTCTACATCCAGGTCATTTATAAAAATCACAAACAGCAGGGGTCCCAGGTCAGATCCTTGCGGCACTCCACTAGCCACTGATCTTCAGGCAGAATGCTTTCCTTCTACTACTACCCTCTGCTTTTTTCCTGTAAGCCGATTTTTTATCCAAACAGCCAAGGTTCCACTGATCCCATGCCTCATGACTTTCTGGATGAGTCACTTCTGAGGGACCTAGTCAAATGTCTTGCTAAAATCCATGTAGACCATATCGGCTGCCCTCCCCTCATCAATTTCTTTTGTTACCTCTTCAAAAAACTCGATTAGGCTCGTGAGGCACGACCTTCCCTTCACAAAACCATGTTGACTGTCCTTGAGTAGACTGTACTTCTCCAAATACTCATAGATCCTATCCTTAAGAATCCTTTCCAATAGTTTGCAGACCACCGACGTAAGACTCACCGGTCTATAGTTCCCAGGATTCTCCCTATTACCTTTTTTAAACAAGGAATCTACTTTTGCCGTTCTCCAATCTCCTGGCACCTCTGCCGCAGCCAAAGAGGATTCAAAGATCACAGCTACTGCTCCAGCGATCTCTTCTATCACTTCCCACAGCAGCCTGGGGTAGATCACATCCGGCCCTTGATGTTTTTAAGAAAATACAACACTCCTTCTTCCTTAATCTCTGCATATCCAGCACACAGGCCAGTTCTACTTCAATCTCACTCTGATCAAGCTCCTTTTCACTTGTGAATACTGAAGCAAAGTATTTATTTAGGACCTGCCCAAACTCCTCTGCCTCCAGGCACATGTTGCCCTATTTATCCTTTAGTGACCCACCTTCATTCTTGTCATCTTTCTGTTTTTCACATACGCATAGAATGCCTTGAGGTTCTCCTTAAGTTTCAGCAGCCTATCTTTCTTCTCTCTGTCTCTCTCTCTCTCTCGCCCTCTCTCCCTCTCATTGTTAATAATAATGTATTAACATGATAATATATGTATTATATTATATATAAAATAAATACATTATAATATTAATAAATTATATTAATATTATTAATTATGTATTCTCGTTATAATACATTGTTGGTGGAAGATGGCGGCATGACAGCAGTGCGCAGTGGCCACTCCAGGATGAATATCTGTTATCAGTCAAGTAGGATGCCATGTCCAATCCTGATTTGATGGAGACGGACGTGAGAAGCACGGAGGAACATCTGGTGAAACTTTTGAAATGCCTGTTTCGCTGCCGCTGCTATTGTGCGATTGAAAAATCTCTGAGAGGAAGGCCCCGAATCCTCGGCGTTGCCTGTTGCTTGGCGGCCGGAGCCAGGGTCGAAGCGCTCGACAGAGATGGTGCTCGGTGCTCGGTGTCGGAGGGCTGGTCGGAGGCTCGACGTTTTCGGACGGACTCGGAGTTGGCTGTGGTCGGGTGCTTCCAGGGTGCTGTATCGGCAAGTTTGCGGTGCTGGAGGTTCATGGCAGGAAGAGTTTTTCCTCCTTCTACCGTCTGCATGAGATGATGGGCTGTCGGGGACTTTGACAGTTTATTTTTTAACCATGTCCATGGTCTGCTCTTTATCAAATTATGGTATTGCTTTGCATTGTTGTAACTATATGTTATAATTATGTGGGTTTTGTCAGTTAGTCTTGGTTGTCTTGTGTTTCTGTGATATCATACTGGAGGAACATTGTATAATTTCTTAATGCATGCATTACTAAATGACAATAAACGAGGACTGAGTGTCCTTATAATCTAATCTCTCTCTCTCTCTCTCTCTCTCTCTCTCTCTCTCTCTCTCTCTCTCTCTCTCTCTCTCTCTCTCTCTCTCTCTCTCTCTCTCTCTCTCTCTCTCTCTCTCTCCTCTCCCTCTCCCTCTCCCTCTCCCTCTCCCTCTCCCTCTCCCTCTCCCTCTCCCTCTCCCTCTCTCTCGTGGCTGACGTCACAGTCCCACCTCTCTCAGGCACTCTTAAGGTAACACTCACAGTAAACGAGACCACAGTACGTAATTGTACACACCTAGGCAAGGAGGGAATGGTTAATACATTGTTACATTGTTATAATCTTGGCGGCACCCTGATTTCCAGCAGGCAGCTGAAAAGTGAGCTAAAGCATGCTTAATTTGTAAAAGAATGAATGCTGGGAAGGGAATGCCTTGTGGATCTGGAACTACCCCTTTGCCTGGTGGGCCTTCTACTTGTTTGCAACTTGATTTTATAGAACTACCTGGAGTTATTAATAATAATTATTATTATAATTATTGCATAGTGATAGTAGATGTATTTAGCAGATGGATTGAAGCTGTTCCCACAACTAGTAACACTGCTATAAAACTATTGCTAAAAGAAATAATCCCCTGCTACGGACTGTTACGATTCAGCAACAATGAATATAGAATTGAGTCAATTTTTTAATAAACAAATAAAACATTTATTAAACACTGCTCAAAAAAACCCAAAAGTAAACAAACGACTAACTTAACCAGAAGTCAGCTGCTACACAGCAGCTTGAACAGTTCTTAAAATGAGAAATGCGAACACAGTTCTTAAAAGTAGTAAATGCAAAAGTCCAAATGATTTACACAATCAATTAGGAGAAACTTTCCTTGAAGTAATAAATTCTCTTACAACGTGTCGTTACTGCTGTTCCCAGCTGAAATATGTCTTGCCCAAGGGATTTACAATGAAGGAAATAAAAATGGCTTAGATGGTCTGACCTTTAGCTTTTGGCAAATAGCTCACTGCCCCAGTCCTTTCTGCTCTTACAGCAGGGACCATCGTGGATGCAGATTACCACCTTCTGAATGAAGATTCCATAAGGTCCATCCTGTATTACCGCTGACACCAACTTTACTCGATCCTTCAGCTTCCTGAACTTCGATAATTCTTCACTCTCCGACTGAACTTTAACTGACAGTGATTTTCAGAACTGCCAGCACAACGATTCTTACAGTAGAAATTAAAACTCCACTTTAAAACGAAACTGCGTCATGAAATCAAATACGCAGCAGAACGGAGTCACTGACGAATTAGATAGATAGATAGATAGATAGATACTTTATTCATCCCCATGGGGAAATTCAACTTTTTTTCCAATGTCCCATACACTTGCTGTAGCAAAACTAATTACATACAATACTTAACTCAGTAAAAAAAAAATATGATATGCATCTAAATCACTATCTCAAAAAGCATTAATAATAGCTTTTAAAAAGTTCTTAAGTCCTGGCGGTAGAATTATAAAGCCTAATGGCATTGGGGAGTATTGACCTCTTCATCCTGTCTGAGGAGCATTGCATCGATAGTAACCTGTCGCTGAAACTGCTTCTCTGTCTCTGGATGGTGCTATGTAGAGGATGTTCTAAGTTATCCATAATTGACCGTAGCCTACTCAGCGCCCTTCGCTCAGCTACCGATGTTAAACTCTCCAGTACTTTGCCCACGACAGAGCCCGTCACAGCGATGCGTGCTCCTTTTATACCTGCTTTCACTGGCGGGAAAATTACATCACTCCACCATCACAAGACCTTTACATCATGTCCAGCAGAGCCTCAGTTACATCATGGTCATGTGACAGTCACAAGCTACCACGGGGTATGTAACACATACCTCCAAAAGAAAATTTTGGTCTGTCATGAACAACTAATCACTTACAAAAAAATACAAATGTATAAAATTTACAACAATCACAGTATACATAGCATTATCATACAGCACCTTACAAGTTACTATACAGCAGGAGTGTTACAAATGAAAAATATCAGTCCATAAAAAAATTACATTGTACTTTCAACATCGAGATAAGACAATCAACAAATACATTATCTTTGCCTTTAATATGAGTCATCAAAATATTGTACTCCTGTAACATCAAACTCTTGTTGCTAAATTGGAGTTTGATTTATTTTCTTAACCATTTTCCTTAACCAAGCCCAGACCTACAACAGAACCAAGGTAAGTCACAGTGGCATTACCAAATTCACCTTTAGCTAAATTAATAGTTAAGTTAGCTTTTGAAATCCTTTCAAATAGTTTCTCCACCGCAGTAATGTGTGCTTCCCAAGTATCATTTCCTATAACTAAATCGTCAATATAAGCATCTGTATCTTTTAATCCCTGAATCACAGAGTTAATCATCCGCTGGAAAGTACCTGGGGGCATTCTTCATCCCAAATGGAAGAACATTATATTTATATAACCCAGATGGAGTTACAAATGCAGAAATCTCTCTACCTCTACTGGTGTGTCAACGGAACACACCAGTACCCTTTCAATAAGTCAATCTTTGTAAAGAACTTTGCTTTTCCAACTTTATCTACACAATCATCTACTCTAGGAATTGGATACGCATCTGTTTTCGTCACAGCATTCACCTTCCTGTAGTCCGTACAAAACCGAATACTACCATCTGACTTAGGCACCATAACACAAGGTGAACTCCAATTCAAGTTAGAAAGTAATAATATTATTCTCTAGCGTATATTTAATTTCTTTCTCAGCAAGTTCACATTTCTTCATGTTCATCCTATATGGATGTTGTTTTATGGGTTTGGCATCTCCAACATCTACATCGTGTGAAGCTACTGTGATTCTTCTAGGAATGTTTGGAAACAAATCTCTGTGTTCTAAAATTAATTGCTTCATCTGCTGCTTCTGCTCTGGCTGTAAATGAGCTAACTTGTCATCAATATTTTCCAGAATGGTTGAGTTTGGTAATCTGACAGAAACAATGTTCGGTTTAGAATAAGTTTCAGATGAATCATCCATTATGTTCCTAGTGAGATCAGACTCATTATTATTAACCACAACAGTCATAGTAGCAGACTGTTTGTCATAATATGGTTTTGTCACATTTATATGGCAAAGTTGTGTTGGCCTTCTACGATCTGGAGTTTTTATCACGTAATCCACATCATTAATTTTAGACACAATTTCATAAGGTCCATGAAATTTAACTTGTAAAGGATTCATCTGCACTGGGAAAAGAACCAGCACCTTATCTCCAGGCTTAAATGTTCTCATCCTAGCTTCTTTATCGTACCAGGTTTTCATTTTCACCTGAGCTGATTTCAAATTTTCCCTGGCTAAGCTACAATATTTATGAAATCTGTCTTTAAATTTTAAACTAAACTAGGTTGTAGTCCTACTTTAAAAAGTCCTGTAACTAATCCTGACCGTAAATTTACTCTATGCAAATCTACAGGCATAAGGGCACTCCCAACACCTTGTATATAGTTTACCTCACCAGTATCAGACTCATCATTAAACTTTAACACACTGTCTAACATCAGTGATTGAGAAGCTCCAGTATCGCTAAGGATTTTTATTGGCACTGGAGTGGATCCCTCTTTCAAGGATACAAATCCTTCAGTTATAAAATGATCATATCCCTTCTTAACTTGGTCAGACTCTAACAAAGCTTCATTTGTGTTTATCGAACCCTGAGGATCTACAGGTGTTTCAGTATGTTGCACACAAGCATCTGGGACTGCTTCCTTCTTCTTTTTCAATCGGAAACAGTTAGCTATTACATGACCAGGTTTCTTACAATAATTACAAATGGGACCAAACTATCTTTCCTTCACATGTTTTCCTTCCTCCTTACCTTTCTCACTAACTTCTGATTTAACTTCTGATTTACCTTGATTCTCTGTGTTATTTTTCCTTTTAAAAGTTCTGCCCTGAGGGAAGTTATTCTTGTGGATTAAAGCATACTCATCAGCTAACAGTAGAGTCCTGCAATGTAGCAGTGTCCCTCTCATTTAAGTATGTCCTTACTTCAACAGGGATGCTCCTTTTAAATTCCTCCATTAAAATCATGTCTTTCAATTTATTATAGTCCCCATTTACATTTTTAGAGGAAAGCCATCTCTCAAAACACACAGCTTTATCGTAGGCAAATTCCACATAAGTTTTGTCCACAGATTTCTTCAAATTTCTGAATCTTTCTCTATAGGCTTCCGGAACTAGCTCAGACGTCTTTAACATATGCAGCTTCACAATATCTTAATTAAGTGCTTGCTCAGCAGTTAAAGCTGTATAAACTTGTTGTGCTTTGCCTTTAATTACGCTCTGTAACAGCACTGGCCATTTCTCTTTCGGTCACTCTATCACTCCAATTGGAATAAACAATGGAGAGGAATAACAGAAACTGAGCGATTTTGGATGATCGCCTTCCACTCCTATGGTACAGCCAGAAATTCCATGGAGATAATTAACATATCAGCAGCCCTACAAGAGTCAGCCAACAATATGGCTGGGGCACGAACTGATACTCAAGCGCAGATCACTGAAATATCCACCGAAATGATTGCAATCTTGTGAACAGTCCTACAGAACCGGATGGACCTTGATTTTATTCTGGCAGAAAATGAGGGACCTGTGCTATTATAGGAAAACAATGCTAACGACCCCTCAAATATTGCTGATCTATAACCATATAACAATTACAGCACGGAAACAGGCCATCTCAGCTCTTCTAGTCCGTGCCGAACGCTTACTCTCACCTAGTCCCACTGACCTGCACTCAGCCCATAACCCTCCATTCCTTTCCTGTCCATATACCTATCCAATTTTACTTTAAATGACAATATCGAACCTGCCTCTACCACTTCTACTGGAAGCTCGTTCCACACAGTTACCACTCTCTGAGTAAAGAAGTTCCCCCTCGTGTTACCCCTAAACTTTTGCCCCCTAACTATCAACTCATGTTCTCTTGCGTGAATCTCCCCTACTCTCAATGGAAAAAGCCTATCCACGTCAACTCTATCCATCCCCCTCATAATTTTAAATATCTCTATCAAGTACCCTTTCAACCTTCTATGCTCCAAAGAATAAAGACCAAACTTGTTCAACCTTCCCCTGTAACTTTGGTGCTGAAACCCAGGTAACATTCTAGTAAATGTCCTCTGTACTCTCTCAATTTTGTTGACATCTTTCCTATAATTCGATGACCAGAACTGTACACAATACTCCAACTTTGGCCTCACCAATTCCTTGTACAATTTTAACATTACATCCCAAATCCTATACTCAATGCTCTGATTTATAAAGGCCAGCATACCAAAAGCTTTCTTCACCACCCTATCCACATCAAATTCCACCTTCAGGGAACTATGCACCATTATTCCTAGATCACTCTGTTCTACTGCATTCTTCAATGCCCTACCATTTACCATTTATGTCCTATATTGATTATTCCTACCAAAATGTAGCACCTCACACTTATCAGCATTAAACTCCATCTGCCATCTTTAAGCCCACTCTTCTAACTGGCCTAAATCTCTCTGCAAGCTTTAAAAACCTACTTCATTATCCACAACGCCACCTATCTTAGTACCATCTGCATACTTACTAATCCAATTTACCACCCCATCATCCAGATCATTAATATATATGACAAACAACATTGGACCCAGTACAGATCCCTAAGGCACACCACTAGTCACTGGCCTCCAACCTGACAAACAGTTATCCACCACTACTCTCTGGCATCTCCCATCCAGCCACTGTTGAATCCATTTTACTACTTCCATATTAATACCTAACAATTGAACCTTCCTAACTAACCTTCCCTGTGGAACCTTGTCAAAGGCCTTACTGAAGTCCATATAGACAACATCCGCTGCTTTACCATGTCAACATTCCTAGGAACCGCTTCAAAAAATTCAGTAAGATTTGTCAAACATGACCTTCCACGCACAAATCCATGTTGACTGTTCCTAATCAGACCCTGTCTATCCAAATAATTATATATACCATCTTTAAGAATACTTTCCATTAACTTACCCACCACTGATGTCAAACTTACTGGCTGATAATTGTTAGGTTTACTCTTAGAACCCTTTTTAAACAATGGAACCACATGAGCAATACGCCAATCCTCCGGCACCATCCCCGTTTCTAATGACATTTGAAATATTTCTGTCATAGCCCCTGCTATTTCTACACTAACTTCTCTCAAGGTCCTTGGGAATATCCTGTCAGGATCTGGAGACTTATCCTAGCAATCAATTCCTACAACTTCCCAACCACTGATATGTACAGTACTACGTATTCTAATAATAAATTTTACCCTGAACTTTTATAGTTCATGAAATTTGTTACATGGCAACAGTACATTGCAATACAGAATAAAAAGTTACAGTAAGAAGTATATATTTTTTAGGGTTAAAATAAATAAGTAGTGCAAGAAACATATGAAAAACAGTGAGGTAGTGTACATGGGTTCATTGTCAATATCTGATGGCAGATGGGAAGAAGCTGTTCCTGACTCTTTCAGTGTGTGTCTTCAGTCTTCTGTACTTCCTTCCTGATGGTTGCAATGAGAAGAGGGCATGTCCTGGGTGTTGGGTGCCCTTAGTGATGAATACTGCCGTTTTCAGGCATTGCTTCTTGAAGATGTCCTGGATGCTGGGGAAGCTAGTGCCCATGAAGGATCTGACTGAGTTCTCAACTTTCTGCATCACATCTTGATCCTTTGCAGTGCCCCCCAACCATATCAAATGTTAATGCAGCCAGCTACAATGCTCTTCACAGTACATCTGTAGAAATTTACAAGTGTCTTGGTGACATATGCACCAAATCTCCTGAAACCACAAATGAATAAAATTGCTGTAGAGCCTTCTGTGAAACAGCACCAATGTGTTGGGCTCAGAATAGATTCTCTGAGGTGTTGACACCAGGAACATGAATTTGCTCACCATTTCCCTCAAAGAGGACTGTTGGAAAAAAGAGAGAGGGAGAGAGAGATACTGCTTCTACCTCTTCCAACGATTCTGAGTGAGGCACAGAGAGATCTGTATTTACTGACTATTACCTTTATTGTTCAAACTAACAAGTACGTGAATTCATACACTAAATATCTTGTGCGCCCATCTGCTAAGTATCCCTGACTCTCCTGGATAGTCAAAGAATAGCAAAGATATTACCCGGGCGGAGGAATTTACGCTGACCAGGCATTCCTTGTTCCTCGTGGTCCCGATTCACTCTCCACGTGCTTCACGCAGGGTTCTTCTCGCTTGTATCTGCGATGGTTATTCTTTGAAGTTACCGCCACCGGCACACACAAAGCATCCACTTTTATATCCATTTCTTATCAATTCAAATGTCGCATTCCCGTGTCATTGGCCGCAGGTCATGTGTCTGGCCTTTAACACCTGGTCATTGGCTCTGGTCCAAGCCAGCCTCCATCTATTATCCTCTTCCCATCAAGGGACAGTTGCTGACTCATGGCTCTTTGTTCTCAGTCGGCAATGAGCTCGAATCACCTCAGGCATTCACAATCCTGCATGTTATAGCCAATCAAAGAACACCTCACAAATAACTCCTTATTTGGAAATGACCTCCAGTCCAGCAGATTACCTGAAGAATCTTTGTGTCTTCTTTAAAACACTAATCAAGCCCAGCATGTCAAGCTCACAAAATGGAGAATCAAGTGACATCACAAAATGGCAGCCACCATCCCCCAGGCACACGGCAAGAACAAAGACAGCTTCCACTGTCCTTGATTCATTTGAATTCACTGATTTGAAAATTGTCATTCTTTCTGGCCAACATATCCATTCACGTACTTGTTAGTTTGAACAATAAAGGTAATTGTCAGTAAATACAGATCTCTCTGTGCCTCACTCAGAATCGTTGGAAGAGGTAGAAGAGGTATCTCTCTCTCTCTTTTTTCCAACAGGACCAATGTGTTCCCCCATCTTACCCTTTAAAAACTGAATAAAAACAATAAAAATAAATAATGGGCAGCCAAGAAGATATTGAGTGCAGTCTCTGAGACCATTCTAACGTTATGTATTGCTATTGATGATCAAGAATGCTGTTCTCCCAAGGGAAGGGTACTTATCTGTCATGGGAGGGGTAAGAGTTCACTGGATTTATGACAAAGACTGTGATTTGGATTTGATATCTTGGTGCAGGGAGTAGAAATCCATGTTATCACCCGTCAGGTTTGGTACAGTTAATATATCATATGAATGATGTATCATTGTAAATGTCTTATTGGTGGAGGATCTCTCTCACAATGATTACAAAATCCCTAGATGAGTGTTTGAAGTGCAGAAACAGGAGATTAAGAACTTGATGAAAAAGTTAAGAGCCTGAAACATCAACTGTTTATTCCTCTCCATAGATGCTGCCTGACCTTTCGAGTGCCTCCAGCATTTTGAATGTGTTGCTCACGGCTGTGTTGGTTGTAAATACAAATGACAAATTTCATTGAATGTATCTATGTACATGTGAGAAATAAATACATCTCAAAATAAATCTGAATCAAGTATCTAGCATCTGCAGTATCTTGTTTCTGAGTTAAGAACTAAATAACTCAATGGGATTAGTGTAGACTGTGCTTCAAGGGCGTCCATGTATTTGAGATGCAGAGGAACTTGGGAGTCCTTGTACAAAACACCCGGAAGGTTAACTTGCAGGTTGAGTCAGTGGTGAGAAAGGCAAATGCCATGTTAGTATTCATTTCAAGAGGTCTAGAATACAAGAGCAAGGATGTGAAGCTGAGGCTTTATAAGGCACTGCTGAGGCCTCAGCTTGAGTATCGTGAACAGTTTTGGGCTCCTCATCTTAGAAAAGATGTGCTGGCATTGGAGAGGGTTCAGAGGAGGTTCACAAGGATGATTCTGGGAATGAAAGGCCCATCATACGAGGAATGTTTGATGGCTCTGGGTCTGTACTTAGTGGAATTCAGAAGGATGAAGGGGGAACTCATTGAAACCTTTTGAATGTTCAAAGGCCTAGACAGAGTAGATGTAGAAGGGATGTTGCCCATAATGGGAGAGTCTTGGACAAGAGGGCACAGCCTCTGGATTGAGGGATGCCCTTTCCAAACAGAGATGCGGAGAAATTTCTTTAGATAAAGGGTGGTGCAATTGTGGAATTTGTTGCCACCTGCAGCTGTGGAGGCCAGGTCGTTGGGTGTATTTAAGGCAGAGATTGATAGATTTTTGATTGGACATGGCATGAAAAGGCTCGGCCCTGGGGTTGAGGAGGAGATTTTAAAAAGAACCAGCCATGATTGAATGGCAGAGTAGACTCAATGGGCCAGGTGGCCTAATTCTTCTCCTATGTCTCATGGTATTATGGTTTCTAATGGTCTAAGGGGCTTGCATCTGCATGCTTTGAGCTTTGGAATCCATTACTGTGAACTGCAGACCCTTTCTGCAACACTGAAACAAACTCCACCTGCTTCTGGAAGATTATTAACCTGTTTTAAGACTCCCTCAGGTCAGTTTGAGAGTTGATGTTCTTCCACTGCAGAGAGCTATCTGTAGCCACGTGAATCCTCTTAGAAGCTTGTGAAGATTTGGTTGTCATCTCATCTAAATCTTTGACAAACTTCTTTAGCTGCACGGTGAAGAGTATCCTGATTGGTTTTCATGATGGTCTGGTTTGGAAACAACAATGTCCAGGAATGGAAAAGCACACAAAAGCTCAGTCCATCTCAGGAAACAACCTCCCAATCACTGAGCACATCTTCAAGGGCTTCACCTATCATCTTCCAGCTTGTCCTCCTTCCCCTCCCCTCAGATTCTTATTCTGGCTTCTTCCCCCTTCCTTCCTAGTCCTGATGAAGGGTCTCAAACCACAACATTAACAATTTATTCATTTCCATAGATGCTGCCTGACCTGCTGGGTTCCTCCAGCATCTTGTGTGTGTTGCACTGGATTTCCAGCATCTGCAGAATCTCTTGTGTTTATACATTACCACCCTATCTACTTCTTTTGCTACTTGATAAATGTGACAGGTTTAGCTGTTGCTAATGTGTCTCAGGTTATTTTTATATACTTTTATTTCTTTGGAGATGCAGTGTGGAGCAGGCCTTTCCAGCCGTTTGAGTCGTGCCACCCAGCAACCCACCTATTTAACCCAAGCCTAATGATGGGACAATTTACAATCACCAGTGAACCTACAAGTTTGCCAGTAAAATGGGAAAGGCCGTTGGTTTCAATCTGATGGCTGGCATACGTAACTGGTACGTCTTTGGACTATGGGAGGAAACTGGAGCACCCGAAGGAAATCCTTGCCGTCATGGGGAGAAAGTACATAATCCTTACAGAAGGCATGGGAATTGAACTCAGAACTCCAATGCCCCAAGCTGTAATATCTGTTACACCAGCTCAAACACAATGATCTCCACAAAATTACTACTGGCAGTCTATTGAAGAGCAATGACTCTCCCAAGCACTGCTGCTTACACCTCCAGGTGATTTCAGTATTTCAGATTTCCCACAGGAACAGTCCTCAATATTTAGTGCCTTTCCCTGCAACACCATGTTTCTCATGGAAGCTCACAGTAATCAGGACATTTTGGATAGCTGAGATTTGCCAGGGATGGGGTCAAGAGGCAAAGGGGAGTAGTGACCAAAAATGGAGTTGAACTATGAGAGTAGGACGACTAGGGGATAAGATCAAACACATTGGACTTGGGGGCCTCTAAGAATGAGTATTGGGATGAGAATTAGAAGATGAAGAGAAATGGCTGCTCTAAACCAGAAAATAAATGTTGTCAACAAACTTGAATCTTTACTACTTTCAAAGTCAAAGTAAACTTAATATCAAATTATAGATACACTCAGTGACCACATTATTGAGGTACAGGAGTGGACCTGGTGTGGTCTTCTGCTGTTGTAGCCCATCCACTTCAAGGATCGACATGTTGAGCGTTCAGAAAAGCTCTTCTGCACACCACTGTTGTAATGTGTGGTTATCTGAGTCACTGTCACCATCCGGTCAGCTGAACCGCCTGGCCATTCTCCTCTGACCTCTCTCATTAACTAGGTGTTCTTGCCCACAGAACAGCCACTCACTGGATTTTTGGTTTTTCTTTCGTACCGTGGTCTATAAACGCTAGAGACTGGTGTGTGAAAGTCCCAGGAGTTCTGCGGCTTCTGAGATACTCAAACCACCCTGTCTGACACCAACTATCATTCCACAGTCAAGTTCACTTCGATCACATTTCTTCCCAATTCTGATGTTTGGTCTGAACAACAACTGAACCTCTTGACCATGTCTGCATGCTTTTATGCATTGAGTTGCTGCCGTGTGATTGGCTGATAAAGTCACCAGAGTGTGTGTTACCATATACTAACTTGAGATCCATTTTCAAAGTACAAAGTAAATTCATTATCAAAATATGTATATGGCACCAAATGCAACCCTGAGAATTAGCAAAAAAAAACTGATTAAATAAGAGGAGTTCTTGACCTCACAATCTACCCAGTTATGATCATGCACCACAGTCTGCCTGAACTGTTATTCTGTAGCTGTTGCACTTTAATCCACATTCTGCTACTGTTTTACATTGTTCTACCTGAATGTGCTGTGTAATGATTTAACCTGTATGAACAGTACGTAAGACAAGCTTACATATTATACACTGAATCTCAGTGCATGACAAGAATAAACAAATGCCAATTCCAATTCAAGTTTATTTTATCAGGAGCTCAGCAGTAAGTTCAGGCTGCGTGAGAAAATGATATTCTTCCAACATTCCTTTCGAGGACATTTCCAATGGTGGAGGAGTCAAGGATCAAGGGCACAGACTCAGATTAGAGGGGCATCCATTTAGAGTGGAAGTGATCAGACAGAGGATGGTGGATCTGTGGAATTCATTGCCACAGGTAGATGTGGAGGCCAGGTCTTTGGGTATCTTTAGGGCAGAGGTTGACTAGATAAGGTGGATATGGAGAGGATGTTTCATCTGATGGGGGTACAGCCTCAAAATTGAGAAGTGAGGTGGAATTTTTTTAGCCTAACAGTAGTCAATCTGTGGAATGCAATGGAAGTCAAGTCCATTTGGTATATTCAAAGTGGAAGTTAATAGATTCCTGATTGGTCAGGGCATCAAGGGAGATGGTGAGAGAGCATGTATATGGGATTGAAGGGGATCCGAGATCAGACATGATGAAATAGTGGAGCAGACTTGATGGGCTGAATGGCCTAATTCAGCTCTTCTAGCTTATGGCTGTATGATCTTATGGTCTTCTTTCAGGATCGTTGGCATTCTTATTTGGCACTTTGATCTTGATCTTAAACTTGTTGCATTTTTAGCATTTGAGAAACTATGTTCCTATGATCCTAATGGTCTTTGTTCTTTCCTCTTATAGGACACATTATGATGTCAACTCATAAAGGAATTTTACATACCTTGTTAATTTCCATCATCATTTGGGGCTGCCTGGTAACTTTGTTGTTACTCTATATTAAACCATCTAACAGCTGGATATATGCTCCCATGGAATCTGCCACCTCTGTTCTACACACGAAAAACATCTTTGCTTCACAACAGGAGGACAATGCAACTATTGTGCTCATTTGGCTGTGGCCCTTCGGTAAGAGATTTGGGCTCAGTTCTTGTGAATCAGAGTTCAACATCCGTGACTGTCGCTTGACGGTGGATAAGAACCTGTATAACAAATCCCACGCTATCCTTATCCATCACCGGCACATCAAATCAGATTTGTCCAACCTGCCCACACAGCCTCGGCCAATATTCCAGAAGTGGGTTTGGATGAATTTGGAGTCACCTACTCACACTCCAAAGAAGACTGAGCTTGACAGACTCTTCAATCTGACATTGACATATCGAAGGGACTCAGATATCCCTGTACCTTATGGATCACTATCAATTAATAAAGTTCCGTTGCCCTTTGAATTGCCAAGTAAAAGCAGTCTAGTGTGTTGGATTGTCAGCAACTGGAAATCTAAACATGCCAGAGTCAAGTATTACAATGAACTCAACAAGTATGTTAAAATCAACAAATATGGTAGAGCTTTTGGAAAACATCTGAGCAATATTGATTTTATGCCAACAATATCCAAATGCAAGTTCTATCTTTCCTTTGAAAACTCGATACATGAAGATTACATCACTGAAAAACTCTACAATGCTCTTTTTGCAGGGAGCGTCCCTGTGGTCCTGGGCCCACCCAGGGAAAACTATGAAAATTATGTCCCAGCCGATTCCTTCATTCATGTGGATGACTTCCTGTCACCGAAAGAGCTGGCCGACTACCTTCACATGCTGGATGGCAATGAAGATTTATACATGAACTACTTCAAATGGAGGAAATATTATACAGTGAGGAGGACTCATTTCTGGGCTGAACACGCGTGTTCAGTCTGTCAACATATTCAGCAACATAAAGAATATAAAACCCTCTCCAGTTTGGTGAAATGGTTTTGGGATTGAACTCAAAAATATGTAAATAATGTTGATGAGAATGTTGAGAATTAATCTAAGGGAATTGGGGGTGCAGGAATTCACATTAAAAGGGTTACTGGGTATGGATGAGAGAGCACAGGTCCTGGTAATTTAGTTTTTTTAAGGGATACAGGGAATTTTTACAGGATATGATTCATAAGCAGGAATAGGGTGCTAGGATGGCCAAAGAAGGAAGGATAAAGTGTAGATTAGGGTATGTGTGTGTATGTGAATGGTGATGGTATTTAGAATGTAAGTCTTTTGTCTGATCCAAATTCCGGAGCAGAAGGTGGCGGTAATGCACCATGAAGCTGGGTGCAAACTGCCGTAAAACAAGAAGAACAAGAAGAGTGTGGAATGAGCTGTCAGCGCAAGTAGTGCATACAAGCTCAATATTAATGCTTCAGCAAAGTTTGGACGGTAGGGGTATGGAGGGCTAGGGCCCCGATGCAGGTCAATGGGAGTAGGCAGTTTAAATGGTTTTGGCAAATTTATTGTGATGATTCTATTGATGCCGAGCATCCCTGAGAAACAGTCTGTGCAGCCTCAAACTGACACATTGTTCTATGACAACTCAGTGACCAGTGGAAATGTGTGAAATAACAACCATTCTTCATGGACAAGTTGGACTCCAAATAGATTGGCAAGTAACCAGCACAAATACAATGGTACCAGTTTTGGGTAGTTCATTTTGATGGAAACTATTGGAATGAAAGCATTTAGAATGGAGTGGGAAATTACTTCTTTTCATTGTCTAGTTTGGACAAGTACAGACTTAAATTGCAGATATCTCGGATGCTTAATCCAACCTGGTCAAGAGTCTAAACTTCATAAGTATGCAGATCAGGCTATGTTGCTTCCACAACAGGAACATCTTAAATGGTAAGAACATAGAGAATTGAACGTTACAGCACAGATTAGGCAGCCCCATCGGCCCATTATGTTGTGCCAACCTTTTAACCTACTGTAAGATCAATCTCACCCGTCCCTCCCACATAGACTCCATTTTTCTATCACAGTCATTACTGAAAGAAACCTGCCACTGCAGTCAGTAGATGACAATAGAAAAACATTTTCTTTTTAGTTTATTTGTGGCAAGGTTCAAAAGAAACGGGACTTCTATTGACAGTTCTCTAGAGACTCCAGGGATGTATGTGGCTCTGACTAAAGCACTTTACACACTGGAACTCATTTCCACAGGTCCTTTGCAGTTAGCACTGCTGACAGAATTCAATTCCCATCCAGAAGTTCCACATTGCCTTTTAAAATTGCCCATCCTATCTCCTGTAACTCCCAGGACCCCTGTTACTTGTACTGGGAGTTACAGTCATTGGCATTGAGACAACTGGACTCTTTCTGAGCTGTGTACTTCTTTCACTGTAGATACCATAAATACCATATTCTGTCAGGCTGTGTGTCTCTCTAGTCAAACCACAGCTCAGGAGTAACATGGAAGAGCACAGTACAGTACTGGCCCTCTGGCCCCCAATGTTGTTCCAACCATTTAACCTACTCCAAGATCAATCTCACTCTTCCCTCCATTTTTCTATCATCCATCTGCCCATTGATTGCATCTTTACCTCTATCATTAATCCTCCATATCATCAGCTATTTGCCTCAATATATGTCTTGTGTATGTCAAAAAACTGGAAGACATTACACTCAACAGATACACCTGGAGGAGATCTGTTCAAGAGGGAGCTGAGCCACATGAGAATGACCTTTTGCTGTGAAACAAGAGACTGAACAGCCAAAAGACTTCAGTAAGGCATCTGACAAGGTCCTGCATGAGAGGTTGGTCAACAAGGTTCAGTCACCTGACATTCAAGATACGGCAGAGAATTGAATTAGAAATTGACTGTGTGGGAGAAGCCAGACAGTGGTAGTAATGGTCGCCTCTCTGAGTGGATTTCCTGTCACTAGTGGTTTGCCGCAGGGATCGATGCTGGGTCGTTGGATGACATCAAGACTGGGGGTGCAGTGGTCAGCTGGAAAGGCTATCATGGCTTGCAGTGGGAAATGGACCAGATGGAAAAATGGCAGATGGAATTTAATGCAGAGAAGTGCGAGGTTTTGCACCTTGGTAGGACCAACCAGGGTATGACTTACATGGCGAATGGAAGGGCACTAAGGAGTGTGGTAGAACAAAGGCATCTGGGAATACAGGTCCATAATTCATTGAAAGTGGTAGATAGGTTTGTAAAGAAAGTTTTTGGCACATTGGCCTTCATAAATCAATGTGTTGAGTACAGGAGATGGGATGTTATGTTGAAGTTGTATAAAATGTTGGTGAGGCCTAATTTGGAGTACTGATGCAGTCTTATTCAGAAAAGATGAAAACAAGGTTGAAAGAGTGCAGAGCAAATTTACAAGGATGTTGCCGGATCTGGAGGGTCTGAGTTATGAGGAAAGATTGAATAGGTTAGGACTGTATTCCTTAGAAAGTAAAAGATTGAGAGGAGCTTTGATAGAGATATACAACATTATGAAGGGAATCGATAGAGTTAATGCCAGCAGACTTTTTACACTGGGGCTGGGTGAGAGTATAACCAGACGTCCTGGGTTAAGGGTGAAAGGTGAGAAGTTTAAGGGGAACATGAGGGGTAACTTCTTCACTCAGAGGGTCATGAGAGTGGGAAATGAGCTGCCAGCATATGTGGTGCACTCAGGGCCAACAATCCTGACTGCTCAAACAAAATTTTTATGGAAACAGCATTGAAGAATCCTTTCACATCTGAGTGCAACATTATTCCTGGGGCTTGTATGGCTGACAGCATTGAAAACAGAGAGGAAGCCCTGAACACCGTCAAAACCAAGATGGTCAAGGAGACACAGAGATGGAGACCCTCATTACTGCCCCAAATGCCAGCAAAGTAACGGGCAGGAAATAACACTGCACCAGAATATATGTATCTCGGATCAGCCTGAGTAGCTAGCAATAGACAACCCCTTAGGAGAACATCATACTCAAATGGAGTGATCACACAACCACTACTACATCATCTATACATTTGAAGTACTATGTCAGTTGAAAGAGTTATATACTGTTAAAAACTAGTATTGAATTGCACTGGGTCCACTGGATAAAGTGATCAGCAAAACTATCATACATTTCTACTCATTTGGCCTCCATCTCAGTCAACTGTTAACCACATACCACTTTTCAGCTCTCTTTTGTACTTCAGAGAGAAACTTCAAAAGTAAATTCATTATCAAAGTACGTACTGCACTGTGCAAAATTCTCAGCTACACATATATAGTTAGGGTGCCTAAGACTTTTGCACAGCACTCCATTTGCCAACGTGGAGCAGAGAGTGAGTTTGTAAATCCAGCAGGAGAAAGAATATTGGGAATGACGAGGCTGGATTGTCACAGGAGAGGCATGGGACAGGTGGCAGAGGAGTTCCAGAGGCAGTAGGTGGTGCAGGCACAACCAGCCGTGAGACACCGGGCAAGGTCATTTGTTTCCAAACAATTAGTTTATTGATTATTACAGAATACCTCTCTGGTGCTTCCCGCTCCCTCCCCTCTCCCTTCCACTTTTCCCTACCATAATTCTCCTCTCCGTACCCCCTTCCCACTGTCAGCCCACATCAGAGACCCATATCAGAATCAGGTTTATCATCATTCACATATGTCATGAAATTTGGAGGGGAGGAGAAGATGGCAGTGCAATGCAGCGTTCACAGCCTCTCCGATGAATGATATCTGTTATTTGTTAAGTAAGGTACCGTGCACAATCCTGATTTGATGGAGACAGACGTGAGAGTGTGGAGAAACTTCTGAAATGCCCGCTTCGCTGCCACTGCTACTGTGCGGTCTGGAATCTCCGGAGGAGAAGGCCTCCGAGACCTCGGCTTGGCTTGTTTCGGCGGCCGGGACGAGGTCGAAGGCGCTCGACAGAAGATGGCGCTCAGGAGGCTGTATCGGAGGGGCTGGTCGGAGGCTCGAAGTTTTCGGACGGACTCAGAGTCTGCTGTGGTCGGTACTTCCGAGGCATCAGTTGTCAGTGCCTGGAAGTTTATGGCAGGGAGAGTTTCTCCCTTTTGCTGCCTGATATTGGACTATCGGAGTCGATCGGGACTTGAGACTTTTTTTTACTGTGCCCATGGTCTGCTCTGCTCTTTATCAAATTATGGTATTGCTTTGCACTGCTGTAACTATGTTATAATTATGTGGTTTTGTCAGTGTGAGTCTTTGGTTTGTCCTTTTTTTTGTGATATCACTCTGGAGGAACATTGTATCATTTCTTAATGCATGCATGCATTTCTAAATGACAATAAACGAGGACTGAGTGTCCTCATAATCTAATCTAATTTGATATTTTCATGGCAGCAGTACAGTGCAAAACATAAAATTACTAAAGTACTGTGCAAAGGTCTTAAGCAACCTTGCTATATATCTGTGTCTAAGAATTTTGCACAGGACTGTCCCTGTAGTAAATAAATCTGATTCTGTACCTGAGTTATGATTAGAACTTTACAGACCTTCCTTAGGCAGGTACCAACTTAACACAAGACATGTAAGACAACAGAGCAAAGAGTAAAGCCTGCCCCTTTTCCCAAACATGATTACCTTCTCCCTGCACCCCTGAGTCCACAATAGAGACTCACATCAGAATCAGGTTTATCATTACTTACATATATTATGAAATTTGTTTTTTTACTTGTGGTAGCAGTACAGTGTAATATATAAAATCACTACAGTACTGTACAAAAGTCTTAGGCACCCTATCTCTATAAATATATATATATATATATATATATATATATATCCCAAAACATTTGCACAGTACTGTAAATGTTACCGTATGTACTATCTTGAGATTCATTTACTTGCAGGCATTTACAATGAAAGGAACACAACAGAATTTCACAAAAAAACATATAGAAACAAAGATTGACAAACAACCGATGTGCAAAGATAAACAGCAAATGAAAATAATGCTGAGAACACGAGTTGAAAAGAGTCCTTGAAAGTGAGTCTATAGGTCGTGGAGTTAATTTAGCATTGAGGTGAATGATGTTATGTATCCATACCAGTTCAGGAGCCTGATGGTTGAAGACTAATAACTATTCCTGAAACAGGTGGTGTGGGAACTAACGCTCCTGTACCTCCTTCCTGATGGCAGCAAAGGAGAAAAGAGCTTGGCCTGAATGGTGGAGGCCCTTGACGATGGATGGCAGCACTCCCTGTATTGAGCTCAGTCGTGGGGAGGGTATTCCCTGTGATGGACTAGGCTGTATCCACCATTTTCACTAGACTTGTCCACTGCCGGGCATTGGCATTTCCATACCAGGCCATGATGCAACCAGTTAACTCCACTGTGCATCAATAGAAGTTTGTCAAAAAAGTTAACAATGGAGTGATGTTGACTAAACTTACTGTGTTTATCTCTTCCTTTGAAATCATTATCTGAATATATTCCACTTCTTAATTATTCCATGAATAGCACATTTTGTGGGCATTTTCTGGTCAATAGGAAATGTTAATGATTCATTATCACGTCAACAGCACCCACAGAGCAAGAAATCTTAGAGAGACAATTTTTTTACCTCTTTGACATTTCTGTTGTCAGTTTCACACATTTTCTACTTTTAGCAATAGATCTTTTTCTTCACCTCATAAAAATTTCATGCAGCGCGTTTCTATATACTGAAACAATCAGCAGTTTAAAATTTTGTAATTGTGAAGGGTCTGATACAGCACAATGGAATTTACTGTCTTTGAAGGATCTGGGCGAGGACAAAAATTCTTCAATGTGAATCTATCCACCACTAAAACTCTCAAGCTCTGTCTGTCTGTTTGTGACCTCCAATTAGCGCAAATGGCGCATTACAGCGGCACTATTTTCGGCTAAGTCAACTTAAAACACGCTAACTTACAGAATGCAGGCAAAGTTCAGGGTTATATATTTGTATAAAATTGTTCACTCGCCAAAATCAACTGCCCCGTTTTCACCCGAGAGCCGATCTGCCATTATGGAAATCGGGACGTGGCTCCAAGACACGGCCAGCCTCAGCAGCGACACCAACCGGAGCAAAAGGGCAGGGCAGGGCAGGGCAGCTCTATTTCGAGCAGTGACATATCACTAACAGCATGTGCAGGATTGGGACAGATCGAACTGCCACCCATCAATAAGAGATCATTAAATTTTATTGTACTGATGTACTTCTCTTTCAATATTTTTATTAGTTTCTGCATAAAGGAATACAGAGTACAAGAAGATATATATTGTATGTCAAAAACAAAATAAAATAGTACTAAATACATTGTATTAAAATACAGTTACAATCACAAAACCCTGTATGCATAAAAATTAAATTAAATCATATTGAAATATAATAATTTTGTTATATAGAAAAAAATCTAAACCCACTACCGAAGTCAGAGCTGTTAGGAAAAGCACGAAAAAAGGGAAAGAAAATCCTTATCATATAATAAAATATATTTTTAGCCACCATCTGTACTTTTACAACAAATCAAAGGTTTTGAAAATAACTCAAAAATGGTCCCCACAATCTTGACTAGATTCAAAAACTGAACATCGGATCTTCTCTAAATTTAAGCATGGGAAAACATCCCGTAACCCATAATGACGTACTTCGAGACACCCATAAAACCCTTTGCTGCAGTCAAAGGACAGCGGTGACTATATCACATCTATTTAGGAGAGCGCCGACCACATCATCGAGAATAATCAGCTTCCTCTGGTGTTACTGCTTCGTATCTTCTATCCAGCATTAGGGTAAAAAAAAGTATGGTCAGCCTAATAATGCCACGTGGAAAGAGAAGGAGGACATTATGGTCAAGAGATGATGCCAAACGTCATCGGGAAGCAGCAAGCAGAGGCAGAGAACAAGAACTGGATGAGGCCAGGGCCGCACGACTCCAGGATTAAAGAGTCAGGACAAAAAAGATGAGAGAAGAAGAGACAGAGGAGGAGAGGCATGCTCGTCTCCAGGATGACATCAACAGGCACAGAAGGAGGAGTGAGGAAGAGACAAAGGAGTTGAGAAATGCACGTCTCCAGGATCAGAGACAAAGAACAAACACCAGAAGAGATGAAGAGACGGGGGGTGAAAGGGCTGCACGTCTCCAGAATGACAACGAGAGGCACAGAAGGAGGAGTGAGGAAGAGACAAAGGAGCTGAGAAATGCATGTCTCCAGGATCAGAGACAAAGAAAAAACAGCAGAAGAGATGAAGAGACGGCACATGAAAGGACTGCACGTCTCCAGAATGACAACGAGAGGCACAAGGGTGGCAGATCAACCAGAAATGTTGCCATCAGAAGTGCCCTTCATTAAACGAGGAGGAGCTATATTTGCCTTGCTACACATCTTTCTTCTTCAATAAACTGTTTTTTACTTCTTCAATTTCCAAAGCAAAGCAATACCAATAGCATTTAGGAAAATTTAATGTTCCTTCTGCTCACATTAGACTGCATTACCTTTCTCTCAAAGGGTGCCCCAACGGGTCACCCCATTGTCTAGTAAAATATATAAATAACTTAACAGAGAACATAGAACAGTACAGCACAGTACAAGCCCTTCGGCCCACAATGTTGTGCCGACCCTCAAACCCTGCCTTCCATATAACCCCCCCCCCCCACGTTAAATTCCTCCATACACCTGTCTAGTAGTCTCTTAAACTTCACTAGTGTATCTGCCTCCACCACTGACTCGGGCAGTGCATTCCACGCACCAACCACTCTCTGAGTGAAAAACCTTCCTCTAATATCCCCCTTGAACTTCCCACCCCTTACCTTAAAGCCATGTCCTCTTGTACTGAGCAGTGGTGCCCTGGGGAAGAGGCGCTGGCTGTCCAGTCTGTCTATTCCTCTTAATATCTTGTACACCTCTATCATGTCTCCTCTCCTCCTTCTCTCCAAAGAGTAAAGCCCTAGCTCCCTTAATCTCTGATCATAATCCATACTCTCTAAACCAGGTAAATCTCCTCTGAACCCTTTCCAGTGCTGCCACATCCTTCCTATAGTGAGGTGACCAGAACTGGACACAGTACTCCAAATGTGGCCTCACCTGAGTTTTATAGAGCTGCATCATTACCTCATGGCTCTTAAACTCTATCTCGGAATTACAAAAGCTAAAACCCCATGAGCTTTCAGAACTACCCTATCTACCTGTGAGGCAACTTTCAGGGATCCGTGGACATGTACCTCCAGATCCCTCTGCTCCTCCACACTCCCAAGTATCCTGCTATTTACTTTGTACTCTGCCTTGGAGTTTGTCCTTCCAAAATGTACCACCTTACACTTCTCTGGGTTGTACTCCATCTGCCATTTCTCAGCCCACTTTTGCATCCTATCAATGTCTCTCTGCAATCTTCAACAATCCTCAACACTATCCACAACACTGCCAATCTTTGTGTCATCTGCAAACTTGCCAACCCACCTTTCTACCCCCACATCCAGGTCATTAATAAAAATCATGAAAAGTAGAGGTCCCAGAACCGATCCTTGTGGGACACCACTAGACACAACCCTCCAATCTGAATGTACTCCCTCCATCATGACCCTCTGCTTTCTGCAGGCAAGCCAATTCTGAATCCACCTGGCCAAACTTCCCTGGATCCCATGTCTTCTGACTTTCTGAATAAGCCTACCATGTGGAACCTTATCAAATGCCTTACTAAAATCCATGTAGATCACATCCACTGCACTACCCTCATCTATATGCCTGGTCACCTCCTCAAAGAACTCTATCAGGCTTGTTAGGCATGATCTGCCCTTCACAAAGCCATGCTGACTGTCCCTGATCAGACCATGATTCTCTAAATGCCCATAGATCCAATCTCTAAGAATCTTTTCCAGCAGCTTTCCCACCACAGACATAAGGCTCACTGGTCTGTAATTACCTGGACTATCCCTACTACCTTATTTGAACAAGGGGACAACATTCGCCTCCCTCCAGTCCTCCGGTACCATTCCTGTGGACAACGAGGACATAAAGATCCTAGCCAGAGGCTCAGCAATCTCTTCCCTCGCCTCGTGGAGCAGCATGGGGACAAATTTATCCCTAACATCCTGCAAGAGATCCTTAAACATCGACCACATGTCCATAGTACAAAGTACATTTCCCTGCAAAAACAATTCACACCAACAAGTTCTAGCCTTATAGCCTCATAATTTGCCCTTCCCTAATTTAAAATTTTCCTGTCCTCTCCGATTCTATCCTTCTTCATGATAATGCTAAAGGCCAGGGAGCAGTGGTCACTGTCCCCTAGATGCTCCCCACTGAGATATCTGTGACCTGACCCGGTTCGTTACCTAATACTAGATCCAGTATGGCATTCCCCCAGTCGGCCTGTCAACATACTGTGACAGGAATCCATCCTGAACACACTTAACAAACTCTGCCCCATCTAAACCCTTGGAACTAAACAAGTGCCAATCAATTTTAGGGAAGTTAAAGTCACCCATGGTAACAACCCTGTTATTTTTGCACTTTTCCAAAATCTGACTCCCAATCTGCTCCTCGGTATCTCTGCTGCTACCAGGGGGCCTATAGAATAGCCCCAGTAGAGTAACTGTTCCCTTCCTGTTCCTGACTTCCACCCATACTGACTCAAAAGAGGATCCTGCTACATTATCCACTCTTTCTGCAGCTGTAATAGTATCCCTGACCAGTAATGCCACCCCTCCTCCCCTTTTCCCTCCTCTCTATCCCTTTTAAAGCACTGAAATCCAGGAATATTGAGAATCCATTCCTGCCCTGGTGCCAGCCAAGTCTCTGTAATGGCCACTACATCTCAATTCCATGTATGTATCCAAGTTCTCAGTTCATCACTTTTGTTCCTGATGCTTCTTACATTGAAGTACCCACTCTTTAGCCCTTCTACCTTACTACCTTTACACCCTTTATTCTGCTGCTCTTTCCTCAAAGCCTCTCTATATGTTAGATCTGGCTTTACTCCATGTACTTCTTTCACTGCTCTATCGCTCCGGGTCCCATCCCCCTTGCAAATTAGTTTAAACCCTCCCGAACCATGCTAGCAAACCTACCAGTAAGGATATTGCTCCCCCTCAAGTTCAGGTGCAACCCATCCAATCTGTACAGGTCCCACCTTCCCCAGAAGAGATCCTGTTACGTATCCCGTAACGGGTTAAAAAGAACCAGCAGGAATGGACACACCTGGAGTCTGAGTCTTCCATTATAAACTCTATTTTATTAGTAACTACGTGAATAAGGTAATATAAAACAAGATAAGATAAACAGATTAGCAGAGTATATGCATATATCTAGGTGAGTAAATAAGGTTTCCAAGCTTTCCCCAGCTCAGGTGATTAGGTGATACAGTCTTACGGTGGTATTGCAAGTAACCAGTAATCAATCAGAGGGAGAGAGGGAGAGTTTGTCTTCCCAATGCCGATCCTCCACGTCACCCTCCTGCTGCCGAAACTTATTTACAGTCACCAACTTGTGACCACAGAAAGGGGACCATTTCCACGGTAATGCTATCAAATCAGGCCAGGGTTAAACACACTGACAGCATTCCACTGGTCACTCCTTTGTCCACACTGTGAGCAAAAACCCCACCCTTGTCATGGGCACACAAAACTCACCAGTGTCCTCCTTGCCTCTAGCGTCGTGTGTCTCTTGTGTGTCTGATTAAAAAGTTGACTGACCTTGCATATATCTCCAAGTGCTGAACAGGAGCTATCCATCATACAGCTCCAACTTTCAGTTTCCAAGGCAACTCACAGACTTTCCCTCTCTCCTTGCTGCTGAATTAGCACACAAGCTGTTCACTCCCTCTCTTTCTTGTTAAAGGAACAGTCCACTTTAGAATAATCCTTCAGATCTCGTCAGAGATCCCAATGATCCAAAAATCTAAAACCCTGCCCCTGCACCAACTCCTCAGCCACTCATTCAACTGCCATCTCCTCCAATTCTTACCATCACTATCACGTAGCACTGGCAGCAATCCTGAGAACACCACCCATGAGGTCCTGTTCTTCAGCCTTCTGCCTAGTTCCCGAAACTCACACTTCAGGACCTCAATCCTCTTCCTGCCTATGTCATTGGTCCCAACATGTATCACGACTTCTGGTTGCTTTCTCTCTCATACCAGGATGTCGTGCACCCGGTCAGAGACATCCCGGACCCTGGCACCCGGGAGGTAACAAACCATGCGGGTTTCCTTCTCACGTCTACAAGATCTCCTGTCTGCTCCCCTGACTATAGAGTCTCCAATGATGACAGCTCTCCTTTTCTCCGTCCCATCCTTCTGCACCACAGGGTCAGACTCAGTGCCAGAGGCCCTGCCACCGTGGCTCACACCTGGTCGGTCGTCCTCACCAACAGCATCCAGGATGGTAGACTTATTATTCAGGGGATTGGCTACAGGGTGCTCTGCACTACCTGTCTACTTTCCTTCGCTTTCCCCCCTCGGACTGTCACCCAATTACCTGCTTCCGGCAGCCTAGGTGTGACTACCTCCCTGTAGCTCTCATCTATGACTGCCTCATTCTCCCTTATGAGTCTAAGGTCATCCAGCTGCTGCTCCAGATTCCTCACACGGTCTTCCAGATCGCCCAGCCGCATGCACTTCTGGCAGATGTGACTCTGCGGGAGAGGGGAGTTCCCCCAAGACTGCCACATCTCACAGGAGATGCACATCACCGTCTCAAGAAGCATTGTGAAGCCTAACTGGGAGCAAGCTCGTCCTCCGCCTCTTCTCGTTGAAGCCGCTCGAGTCAAAGCCTCAAAGCTCCACTCCTTCACTAACCCACTCACTCACTGGCCACTCCGCTTGAGCTACCACTCTATTTATTTGTTTGAGCTTTTCAAACTGCTTGGTCACCTGACCTCGATTGCCCAATCAGCTGCTTTCTGCTGAATCTGAGCTATTCGAATCTTGATTGTCTAATCAACTGCTTTCTGCTGAGCTATTCAAATCTTGATTGACTTAATTGCACAGTCCAACTGCCAAAACTGCCAGAATCTCGAGTCAAAGCCTCAAAGCTCCACTCCTTCACTAGCAAAAGGCAACAAACTGTGCAAATACAAAAGAAAAAATAAGAAATAACAAATAAATAAACAAAATTGTGATGAAGAGATCTTGAAAGTCAGTCCATAGGTTGTGGGAATATTTCAATGATGGAGCAAGTGAAGTTGAATGAAATTATCCCTTCTGATTCAGGAGCCTAATGGTCGAGGGGTAATAACTGTTCCTGAACCTGGTGGTGTAAGTCCTCAGGGCCCTGAGTTAGTTCTTCCTGTTGGTAGCAGTGAGAAGAGAGCATGGCCTGGGTGATGAGGGTTCCGGATGATGGATTCAGCTTTCCTGCAACTACACTCCTCATAGAGGTGCTCAAAGATGATGGGGGATTTACTCATGAGGGACAGGGCTGAATCCACTACATTTTGTAGGGTTTTCCATTCGAGGGTATTGGTGGTTCCATATCAGGCTGTGATGCTGATTGGTGTTCCCATACCAGGCTATAAATGCAAGTAGCATTCAGACTAAGATGGACAAACTTGTGGTGCAATTAGTGATCAGTCAGTATGATTGTGGGTATCACTGATTCATGGCTGAAAGAAAACCATAGTTGTGAGTTCAACATCAAAGGATATACTAGAGTAGGGACAGACAAGTTAGGGAAACGGTTAATTGGAGTAAGGGGAAATATGAGGCTATCAGGCAGGAACTTGGAAGCATAAATTGGGAACAGATGTTCTCAGGGAAACGTAAGGAAGAAATGTGGCAAATGTTCAGGGGATATTTGTTATAGTCCGGTCTGTGAAATCCGCATTCCGGTTCACGGTCCAGTCTATGATCCTTATTCCAGGTTTTCTGGTTTTCCTCAGTTTCTGTTGAGGCAGCTGATTCTCATTTGGGCTGGCTTCATAAATAGCTTCAGGATTCAGCTTCTGGCTGCTGGATTGTTCCTGTCAGTTTCCCTTCCCTTAACCTTCCTCCTGGACCCTTGTCTTGCCTCGCCTCGCCTGAAGCCTTGCCTTCACCGCTGTCAAATTCTACCACTGGAGCAAGATAAGGAACTGTCTTTCGTTGTTTTGAACTGTCTCTGTCTCTCCATGCCTTCGCTAGGTAGTTCTGGCTGTTTGCCACTACCCAGTGTTGGGATCTTGACTGGGAATCAGAACTCGAACCACGAGCTTGGACTTGCACTGGACTTGGACCATGAAAAGACAGAATACCCAACTTGGAATGGTGGCAAACGGCTAGACCTACTCAGCCAGAAAGGACTTGGACAACAAGGAGACAAAACCACACGATGACAGTCCGCACATATCTTTGCTCGGAGAGGCAGCAAAACAGCCAGCAGTCTCAGCCGGCCATGATAACGACAGGATTCGTACCTTACACAGAGCAGTGGCAAAACAGCCGACAACTCAGCTGGACACGAAAACAACTGAATTCGCTAAGCAGCCATGGGCACTGAGGCAACTAGAGTCCACGATTCACGGTGGTCCCAGGATGAGCATAGCCACAGTGGCTACGGTGACTAGTTTCTGGTGACTGGTTACCAGTGACCAACTTCTGATGATGGTCCAGCAAATCTCCGCTGCAACCCCAGAGCCTTTTATGTTGCAAGTGCAAAATGAAGATCAGATGACTTAATCAAGGCATCCAATAGAACACCGGGCAAAGGAAATAACTGGAATGAGGAATCCACAGACCTGCATGACAATGCAAGGCTTATTGAGAAAGTAAGGAGGCCTGGGATCCAAAGGGGACATTGCTTTGTGGATCCAGAACTGGCTTGCCCACAGAAGGAGAAGTGTGGTTGTAGACGGGTCATATTCGACATGGAGGTTGGTCACCAGTGGAGTGCCTCAGGGATCTGTTCTGGGACCTCTACTCTTTGTGATTTATATAAATGACTTGAATGAAGAAGTGGAGGATAGGTTAGTAAATTTGCTGATGACACCAAGGTTGGGGGTGTTGTGGATAGTGTGGAGGACTGTCAGAGGTTACTGTAGGACATTGATAGAAGGCAAAACTGGGCTGAGAAGTGGCAGATGGATTTCAACCCAGATAAGTGTGAGGTGGTTCATTTTGGTGGGTCAAATATAATGGCAGAATGTAGTATTAAGGGTAAGACTCTTGGCAGTGTGGAGGATCAGAGGGATCTTGGGGTCTGAGTTCATAGTACACTCAAAGTTGCTGCGCAGGTTGACTCTGTGGTTAGGAAAGTATCAATCGTGGGTTCAGTTTAGGAGCAAAGCCATAATGTTGCAGCTATATAGGACCCTGGTCAGACCCCACTTGGAGTACTGTACTCAGTTCTGGTCGCCTCACTATAGCAAGGATGTGGAAACCATAGAAAGGGTGCAGAGGAGATTTACAAGGATGGTGCCTGGATTGGGGAACATGCCTTATGAGTACAGGTTGAATGAATTCGGCCTTTTCTCCTTGGAGCGATGGAGGATGAGAGGTGACCTGTGTTACATACACGCAATGGTTTAAATAAACCAGCAGCAATAGACCACGCCTGGAGTCTGGTTTTGATGCTAAAAACCACTATTTATTAGTAACTACTTAATATAGTAACTTAAACCAGGTAAATCTCAAGTTAGCAATGTTATCCATATATATGTGTGTAAGTATAATTCCCAAACTCATTTAAGCTCGAGTGGCAAGGTTTAAAGTCTTACAATGGTAAGAAAGTTCAGTTCAATGCACGGAGTTGATGGGGACGGGGGAGAGAGGTATCTGTAAGCCAAGGTGAAATCCACAATAGGAGAAGAAAGAATAAACAGGTGTCATTGGTCTTCTGTCGTCGGACTCCGAATCCACTCTCAAGTTAACCAAACGTAGCTTATCACAAAGGGTACTGTCTTCAAGGGAAAACTACAACCCAGGCAAGGGTAAACACACTGGTAGCCTCCACAGGGTCAGCCCTTCTACACATCGTGACAGCTACTGATCGATTCTCCTGATCGATCCTGATTCTTGTGGGCACTCGAAAGTTCCATCCAGTGACTCTTCTGTCACTGGTGTCCTTCCATGGTCGATTCCAGCTGCGATTCTGACTGTGTGTGAAAGTGTCCTTGTATAAGTCCAAACACGCTGTGAGCTTATGTAAACATCAACTGTCCATCACATAACTCCACCTCTCTCACTAGGGAAACCCAGAAGCAGGCAGCAGTACTGTAGTCTCTCTCTCTGTCTCTCTGTCTCTCTCTCTCTCTCTCTCTCTCTCTCTCTTTTAAAGGTGCAGTCTATGTCGCTCACACCTCCCTCCAAAAGGAAATTTTTTTATCAAGGAGCAAAATTTTAACTGTAGATTATAGAATGTGAAGCAATACATATGTAACTACCAGGTAACACATTACAGAAGCGTATACATACTTTAACTTAGCACCTGGATAAACAATTTGTGATAATGTTATCGGTACCTTTTACATGTTTTATTTCCATGTCATATTCCTGCAAAATCAGACTTCTGCTTAACAACCTTCTGTTCCTGTTCTTGATCTTACTCAGAAGCACTAATGGATTATGATCAGTGTAAAGAACAAGTGGTTTCCGGCAGCACAAAAGTAGACATCAAAATGTTGCAAGGCCAAAATGAGTGACAACAACTCTTACTCAATAGTTGAATAATTCTTCAGATGTTCATTAAATCCCCTTGAAGAGTAAGCTACAGGATGTTCAACATCATCATCATCCATGAAGCCCCAGCAGCTTCATCACTGGCGTCCACAGCTATAGCAAATGGCTTTGTAAAACCAGGTGCCGTGCCCTGAGCACAGGCTGATAACATAGTTTTCACTTCATCAGAGGCCTCCTGACAAGGTTCAGCCTACACAGACTTTTCACCCTTCTTCAGTGGTTTAGTTAGGGGAAGAGTGATATCAGCGAAGTTTTTACAACATTTACGGTAATATACAAACATCCCCAAAAACCTTCTTAAAGCCTTCTTACCCGTTGGAACAGGAACCTCAACAATTGCCTGAACCTTGGCCTGGACAGGATCCAATTGGCCTTGACCTACTACGTAGCCAAGATTTGTAATAGTGGCATGGCCAAATTCACTCCTAGCTAGGTTGACAGTAAGGGTGGCCTTGGAAGGCCTGTGAAACAGTTTTTCTACTGCCGAGATATGGCCTTCCCACGTGTCATTCCTTACAACTAAATCATCAATATAGGCATCCGTATTTTCTAACCCTGGAATCACAGAACTAATCATTCTTTCGAATGTCCCTGGAGCATTTTTCATTCCAAAGGGTAAAACATTATACTCATACAGTCCAGAAGGTGTTATAAATGCAGAGATTTCTCTGGCTCTTTCAGTCAATGGAACACACTAGTATCCTTTTAACAGGTCAATCTTCGTAAGGAATTTAGCCTTTCCAACTTTATCAATACTATCATCCACCTGAGGGATAGCGTAAGAGTCTGTCTTTGTCACTGCATTTACCTTCCTGTAATCAGTACAAAATCTCACACTACCGTCAGGCTTGGGCACGATAACACAAGGGGAAGCCCAGTCAGATGTTGACAGCCTACTAATACCACTTTTCAGCATGTGTTCAATCTCTTGTTCATCCAATTTAGTCTTTTCTAAATTCATCCGGTAGGGGTGCTGTTTAATCGGGTCAGCTTGATCTACATCCACATCATGCACAGCAGTGGTGGTTTGTTGGGGTACACTGGGAAATAAATCCTCATACTCAAGAAGTAATCTTTTCAATTGTTTCTGCTGTTCCGGCTCCAGATGGCTTAATTTGGAATCAATATTTTCCAAAATAACGGAATTCCTGAGCCGCACCGAGACTATGTTTGGTTTGTTAAAGTTTTCTGACATGTCAATTACCCCTTTCTCAGTCTCTCCAGTTTCATGAGTTCTCACAACAATACTCGTAGGTGCTGTTTCTGAGTCATAATAACATTTTATCATATTGACATGTACCATTTGAGTGGACTTTTTACGGTTGGGTGTTTTAATAACATAATTCAAATAATCAATTTTAGAGATGATTCGGTATGGCCCACTAAACTTTGCTTGGAATAGATTTGACAACATTGGAAACATCACCAGCATTTTGCCTCCCACGTGATATGTCTGCTCTCGAGCTCGTTTGTCATACCAGAACTTCATTTCATTTTGAGAACTTTGTAGGTTCGGTTTTGCAAGATTACAAACCTTGTTGAGTCTATCCTTGAATTCCAAAACATAACTCAACAAGCTGACCTGCACCTTCTCATCAGATCACTGTTCTCTGAGCAAGGTCAATGGTCCTTTCGCTCGGTAACCAAATACAAATTCAAATGGACTAAACCCCAATGATTCCTGCACTGAGTCCCTTACGGCAAACAGGAGTAAATATACCCCCTCATCCCAGTCTTTCCCATTCTCCACACAGTATGTCTTAATCATTGTTTTAAGGGTAGAATGAAATCTTTCTAAAGCTCCCTGGGATTCCGGGTGATATGCAGATAATGTAATTTGTTTAGCTCCCTGTGCATAAACTATCTGCTGGAATACTCCTGAGGTAAAATTACTGCCCTGGTCGGATTGAATCTCTTTGGGCAGACCAAACAAAGTAAAAAACCTAATGAGGGCTTTCATCATGGTTTTAGCCTTAATATTCCTGCGAGGGATTGCTTCGGGGAACCTAGATGCAGTGCACATAATGGTTAACAAATACTGACAGCCAGCTGCAGTCTTTGGCAGTGGGCCAATTCAATCCACTATGATTCTGGAAAAAGGTTCTCCAAAAGCAGGTATAGGCCGAAGTGGGGCCACTGGGATGTCCTGGTTAGGTTTATCGACAACTTGACAAATGCGACATTTCCTGAAAAAGGTCACAACATCTTTCCTTAAATTAGGCCAGTAAAATTCCTTCATAATCCTGTTCACAGACTTCTTCACCGCAAAGTGTCCACCTGAAGGCATACTATGGGCCGTGTTTAAAATTTCAGTCCTGTAAACTTTAGGAACTCCAACTTGGTGAATAATTGCCCATTCCTCACTCACAGGTACAGTAGGTGGTCTCCACTTCCTCATCAATACTCCATCCTTGAGATAGTACCCTACTGGCACTTTCTTAATCTCATCATCTGAGAGAGCTGTTTCTTTTACAGCTTCAGTCTGAGACTCTCGATTCTGTTCTCCTATAAACTCCTTCCTAGACAAAGATAAACCTTTCTCATCAGACTTACTACCTACATCCTGTTGAGACATAGAGGGTAGCAAAGTCTCTGATAAATCATATAACCTGAACCCTGATTTTGCCTATCACAGGCATCAGAATCAAACTGCCCAGAACCGTCTGCTTCGGCAGACCTTTTAGTCATACTTCAGGTTACTGCGCAGGCGGGATAAATATCAGAATCCATGCAGGGATCGTCAGTGGCAGGTTTGCTTGTTAGCTGCACTGCTGGATAAACTTCCTCACCTGCAAGGTCATTGCCCAACAACAAAGAAATATTCTCCATCGGTAATTCAGGTTGTATCCCTATCTTAACATGTCCTGATACCAATCCAGACTCCAAAATCACCTTATGCAGAGGTACGGAAACAGTCCCTTTCCTAATAGCTCTAACAATATTGACTTCACCAGTTTTTGTCTCGTCACCAGTCTCCAGAACACTGTCCAAAATAAGGGACAGAGAAGCCTCAGTATCTCGAAAGATCCTCACTGGGACCGGGGCTGACCCCTCTTTTATGGACACAAGCCCATCAGATATGAAACGATCGAATCCCTCCTTAACTCGGTCAACCCCTCCTTCCTTAGCGATGCCTCAACAGACTGAACACAGGCATTCAGGACTGCCTCCTTTTCCTTTTCCTTTCTCTTTCTCTACTTCAGAATGGAACAATTAGTCATCATATGACCAGTTTTCTTACAATGACAACAAGTAAGACTGGAAGATTTCTCCCTCGACTGCTTCCCTTCATCCTTACTTTTGTCACTAATCCCCAATTTAATTTCTGACTTACCCTGCGGATTATCCCTGCTACTCTTTTGGAAGCTCTTATTCAGGGTAAACTTAACCTTATGGATTAAAACATACTCATCTGCTAGTCTAGCAGACTCCTGCAAAGTGGTAGCATCCCTTTCATCTAAATATGTCTTTATCTCATCAGGGACACACGTTTTGAATTCCTCAATCAAAACCAACTTTTTCAAGCTGTTAAAATCAACATTTACATTTTTAAAGATGTACTAGTGATCAAAATACACAGATTATTCATAAGAAAATTCCACATAAGTCTGGTTCACAGATTTCCTCAAATTTCTAAACCTTTGTCAGTGAGCTTCTGGAACCAACTCATAAGCCTTGAGCACAGCCTCTTTCACTAAGTCATGATCAGCTGCCTCTTCAAGTGATAGGGACGAATAAGCTTGTTGGGCTTTACCCTTAAATACACTTTGTAACAAACCAGGCCAGTCGTCTTTCGGCCACTTTCGATTTTGAGCCACTTCTTCAAAATGCAGGAAATATTTAATCAACTTCTGTTTCCTCAAATGGAGGTACCAATCTAACCTCCGTACAGGCATCAAAACTCTCATTAGGGCCAGGAGGAGCCGTCGCAGGAACTCCTCTGTCAAGCCTTAACTGCTCTGGCTGTTTAATTTCTTCTTCTCAAACTCCCATTTTTTTTAATTTCCATAGTTTCAAACCGCCTCTGTTTTTCAGCTTCCTCAGCCTCGAGCTGTTTTACTCATAACTCAAATTCAAACTGTTCCTTTAATTTTTCCATCTGATACTGGCTCACACGCTCATCAAATTTACCCCTGGTAACAATTCCAACTCCTCCACTGTAAACACATTCTCGGATACATAATACTCAGCTATTATCCTCTGTATCTGTGCCCTCTTCATTCCCAATTTCACCTTAGTAAGTATTAATTTTTTAGCAATACTCAACAACTCAAACCTTCTGGTGTCCTCTAATGCCTCAGAGGTTGGCAGTTCCAGAAATTTATCAACATCCATTGCTGTTGATTTTCCCTCACACAAGTGAATCCAAAAGGGATTTCCCCAATCAAATCGGTATTTGATCAATCAATAACCGTATAACCATATAACAATTACAGCACGGAAAAAGGCCATCTCAGCCCTTCTAGTCCATGCCAAACGCTTACTCTCACCTAGTCCCACTGACCCGCACTCAGCCCATAACCCTCCATTCCTTTCCTGTCAATATACCTATCCAATTTTACTTTAAATGACAATACCGAACCTGATTCTACCACTTCTACTGGAAGCTACCACTCTCTGAGTAAAGAAATTCCCCATCATGTTACTCTTAAACTTTTGCCCCCTAACTCTCAACTCATGTCCTCTTGTCTGAATCTCCCCTACTCTCAAAGGAAAAAGCCTACCCATGTCAACTCTATCTATCCCCCCTCATAATTTTAAATACCTCTATCAAGTCCCCCCTCAACCTTCTACGCTCCAAAGAATAAAGACCTAACTTGTTCAACCTTTCCCTGTAACTTAGGTGCTGAAACCCAGATAACATTCTAGTAAATCTTCTCTGTACTCTCTCTATTTTGTTGACATCTTTCCTATAATTCGGTGTCCATAACTGTACACAATACTCCAAATTCAGCCTTACCAATGCCTTGTACAATTTTAACCCCATTCTCCTGCCTTTTCCCCAGAACCTTTGATGCCCTTAATACTCAAGAACCTATCAACCCCTGCTTTAAATATACCCAATAATTTGGCCTCCTAAGCCACCTGAGTCAATGAATTCCTCACCACCCTCTGTCTGAAGAAATTCCCCCTCAACTGAAAGGATTAATGTATGAGGAATGTTTGATGGCTCTGACCCTGTACTTGCTGGAGCTTAGAAGAATGATAGAGGATCTCATGGAAATCTACTGAATATTGTAAGGCCTAGATAGAATGGATGTGGAAAAGATGTTTCCTATTGTGGGGGAGACTAGGACCAGATGGTGCAGCCTCAGAATAGAAGGTTGTTCTTTTAGAAGAGAGTTGAGGAGAAGAGAAGTCTCAGGACTAAAATCTAGCACCTTACTTAGGATCAATGACTGATCAGCCCCAGTGTCTCTCCAGATTCTCACTGGAACTGGGGTCTCTCCTTCTTTCACAGACACCGTCCCTTCTGAAATAAATTTCTCACGCCCCTCTCGTACTCTATCTACCTTTGCCTTCCTCGTCGATTTGCTGATCGACTCAATACACCCTGTAGGGATTGCCATTTTCCCGTTTCCTGTCTCCTTCGGAGCAAAGCACTTAGATGCAATATGACCAACCTTTCCACAATTATAACTGGTCAAGCCAGGAACCTTCCTGCCAACCTGCTTGTCCTCCTCCTCACCTTTACCACTAGCTCCCGGCTTATTCTCTACCTTAGCCAGTGGACTTTCTTTACCATTCCTACTGCCTTTCTGGTAACTCTTATTTGAGGAAAACTTTGTCTTGTGGGTTAGGGCATATTCATCTGCGAACCTGGCAAATTCCGAAATAGACTTATTCGTCATCTCGTTCAGATACATCCGGATATTATCCGACACACAACCTTTAAATTCCTCAATCAGAATTAACTCTCTGAAACGATGGAAATCCTCCTCCACCTTTTCTGCCGCACACCAGCGATCCAAGAGCACACCCTTTTCATAGGCAAACTCTGCATACGTCTGATTCCACAGTTTCTTTAAATCTCTGAACTTTTGTCTATATGCCTCAGGTACCAACTCATAGGCCCGAAGGATAGCCTCTTTTACTTCCTCATAATCCTCAGACTCGTCCATGGACAATGCCGCATATGCCCGTTGAGCCTTCCCTTTTAATGCACTTTGTAACAACGCCACCCACTGATCTCTGGGCCACTTCTGATTCACTGCCACCTTTTCAAAATGCAAGAAGTAACTATCAACATCTGTCTCCTCGAACGGAGGTACTAACCTAAACTCCCTACTAACATTAAACTTCTCCTCTCGGTCTGCCCCGCTACCCACATGTTGCCATTTCTCCCTCTCGAACTGCCGTTGTTTTTCAGCTTCCTCCATCTTCCTTTCAGCTTCCCTTCCTTCCTCCTCTGCTTCCAGCTGTTTTAACCTAAGTTGAGAGGGATAATAAATCAGCGATGGTGGAATGACTCAGCAGATCGATGGGCTGAATGGCCTAATTCTGCTCCTATGCCTTATAGTGGCACTAGCAGGAACTTATAGCCAGTTTTCTGCTTTTTACGTTAGGTCTTTTTTTTGTATTCAATTCTGCCTTGCTTTAAAATAAATCTTTTTGGGTTTTTTTTCTGAAGATCTCATTTCAGTGACGGTGTACAGGAGTTGCACCGGAAGTCGATATGCCCTAAAAACACACCGCACAATCAAGTCACATTCGATCTGCCGTCCCTTCATTCTCAGGGCACAAGGTCTTGCACCCCACACACGCACACAGAATGTTGGGGAGACTCCGCAAGTCACAGGTATTCAAAGCGTCCTGGGGTCAGCCTAGATACAATCCTATCTAGGGTAACCCTTTCATTGCTGGGACGTTCTCGTAAAACAGCCTTCCAGAAGGGCCAGGGTCAGCCTCTCTGGATTCAGAATCAGAATCAGGTTTAATATCACCGGCATATTTATAAACACAAGAGGTTCTGCAGACACTGGAAATCCAAAGTAACACACACAAGATGCTGGAGGAACTCAGCTGGTCAGGCAGCATCTATGGAAAGGAATAAACAGTTGATGTTTCAGGCTGAGTCCCTTCTTCAAGACTGGAAAGGAAAGGGGAAACTGCCAAAACAAAAAGTTTAGGGAGGGGAAGCATATTTAAATGAAATTTGTTATTTGCAGTGCAGTGCAATACATAATAATTTAAAAACAATAACAAATATACATTAAAAATTAAGTTAAATAAGTAGTGTAAAAAGAGAGCAAAAAACTGAAAAACTCATAAACACGCAAGTGATTAAAAAACATGAAATCAAAGCAAAATATTCTGGAGATGCTGGAAATCTTGAGAAACCTGTGAAATGCCGAGAGAACTCTGCAGGACGGGCAGGTGTTCCGGATGTCCTGGGATACAACTCTGTTGCTACGCGCAGGGACAGAGAAACATAGTTAATATGTTTGCTCTTTTGGCAGCACTGCTAGCAGTTAGAAATATTATCATTCGGGAACTTTACAAGCAGAAAGAGGAGAGCAAAAGGAAATCTGTGATAACGTGGAAGGTGAGAGGTGGTTACTAAGTGGGCAGTGGGGTGGCACAATAGTTAGCATGTCACCTGTGACGAGCGATGGGGGTTCAATTCCCACCACTGTCTGTGAGGAGTTTGGTCACAGGGAGAGCTAGATTGAACTGAACATGCCTGCACTCTTTCAATTTTGCATTTTATGTTCTGGGATTTTTGCTTGATTACTTTTCCTTTTTTGCCATCTGTGTGATGTGTTTTTCTTTTAGCACATTAGGGAGAAGGCTTGATGTTTTTCTTTGAATGGGTTCCAGGGTTTTCTTTGTTTGGTGACTGTCTGTGGGAAGACAAATTTTCAGGGTTGTATATTGCATAATAACTTTGATACTGTCCAAAGACCTACAGGTTGGGGTGAGTGAGTTGCCGGCATGCTGTGTTGTGCTAGAAACATGGAAAACTTGCTGTCTGCCACCCACACAATCTTCACTGATTTCATTCAATACAAATGGCACATTTCATTCAATGTTTTAATGGCTTAATTCTGCTCCAATGTCTTATAGCTTAATGGCGTTTGAAGCATCACAACACTTGCAGGCTGCTCCAAGCCCATAGTGGGGACTCTGCTGGTCTTTTTCACAAATTATGTATTTCACTGTGTGTTCCGATGTTTCAATATACATGTGACAAATAAAACTAATAAGACCATAAGATATAGGAGCAGAATTCAGCAATTGAGTCCATCAACTCTACTCCACAATTTCATCATGGCTGTTCCATTTTCCCTCTCAGCCCTAGCCTCCTGCCTTCTCTCCATAACCTTTCACACCCAGACTAATCAAGAATCTATCAACCTCCACTTTAAATATACCCAGTGCCTTGGCCTCCACAGCCACCTGCAGCAATGAACTCCACAGATTCACCACTCTCTTGCTAAAGGAATTCCTCCTCATCTCCGTTCTAAATGGACACCCCTCTATTCTAAGGCTGTGGCCTTTGGTCCTACACTTTCCCACCATAGGAAGCATATCTTCTCCACATCCACTCTGTCGAGGCCTTTCAACATTCAATAGGTTTCAATGAGATCAGTTAATTTACCTTCAGCTTCCAAATCGTATTTGCCTCATTACAGTCCTTAGATCACACTTGAGCCGGCCTAGTTCCCTCTCTTTCCCCTGGTCTGAACATACTGGCATTAGAAAGGAGTTGAGACCAAAATAAGTCAGTCAAGATCTTATTGACTGGCTGGGGAATCTTTATAGGCCTGGTGGCCTGCTGTAGCACCTGCTTCCTTGTGACTATTACTGACTTATTAATTACTTATCTTCACTTGCCCCATCATGATCCAACCTATGGGCTCATTCTTTACCTCATGTTCTCAATGTTTTTTGTTTATTTATCTATTATTATCATTTCTTTCTTTTTGTATTTACACAGTTTGTTGTTTTCTGCACACCAGTTGACTGCCCTGTTGGTGTGGTCTTTCATTGATTCTGTTAGGGTTATTAGATTTATTGAGAATGCCGGCAAGAAAACAAAGCTCAAGGTTGTATATGCTGACATATGTGTATTTTGATAATAAATTTATTTTGAACTTTAAACAGTGGAAGATTGTCGCGTGCTGCTGTGCAGAGGGACTTGGGAGTGCTTGGGAATCACAACAGGGTGGTTTACAGGTGCATCAGGATATCAAGAAGGCAAATGGAATGTTGTCCTTCATTGCTAGAGGTTTTGAATTTAAGAGAAGGGAGGTTATGCTGCAACTACAGGATCTGGAGTACTTCATGCTGTGGGTGGGAGGGAAGAATGGGGCTTGTTTGTTATTGTTTTGTTGCTGGTTGTGTTCTGTGTTGTTGCACTGGACATTGTGGGTAGCTATGTTGACACTGGAATGTGCGGTGACACTTGTGGGCTATTCCCAGCATTCTCCTGGGTGTGTTAGATGTTAACGTATTTCAGTCTATGTTTCAATCTACATGTGATCAATAAACTTGAATCTTGTGGTGGGCTTACTTGCAAAAAGATATACCAGCTTTGGAATTACACAGAGGAGGCTCACAATTTTGATTCTAAAAATGGGGATTTTTAGCCTCTGAGGAAAGAGTTCCCTGGAACATAATGCAATTCAGAAGAATGAGAGGGAATCTCATAAAAAACATTTAAAATTATTGAAGGGATTGGTAAGATAAAGGCAAGAAACTTGTTTCCTCTGTTAAGCAAGACAATTACTAGGAGACATAGCCTCAAGATTTGGGGGAATAGATTTAGGACAGAGATGAGGAGGAACTGCTTTTCCCAGAGAGTGGTGAATCTGTGGAATTCTCTGCCTAGAGAAGCAGTCAAAACTTCCTCAGTAGATATATTTCAGACTCAGTTAGATAGATTTTTGCACAGCAGGGGAATTGGAATTAAGAGTTCTGGGGAAACAGCAGGTAGGTGGAAATACATTGATGGCCAGATCAGCCATGACCTTATTGAATGCTGACACAGGCTCGACTCCTGCTCCTCATTCTAATGTTCTTGTGCCCTGTTGTGGCATGGCACCGTGGATCCAAACTTCACTGCCGCTGCTGTCCTGTGAAGTGCAGCCACCCACAAACAGAGATTTGACCTCTGGCCCTGCCTACAGAGCTCCTGGCGGTCTTCAGATAATTTGCTGAGGTGAACAGAGACATTTAAAATCAAATTCAAATAATTAAAAAGATAAATATTTTCACAGATTTAAAAAATTAATAATATTGTAAAGCATTGGATAATACTTAAAATTGTAAAGCTTAAGTAATGGTTCCTCCAGGTTGTTATAGCTGGTGGTGGGGAAGGTGTTGTGGTGGTAAGCTCCCGCTACCTATTAAATGCTCCAATAGTGTGCCTCTCAAATAGACTCTGACAACCAGGTCCAGCCCCTGGGCCTTCACATGACAATTAGCTACTAAGCCTGGTGGAACCATTTCTACTGACAGGAGAAGGGGCAAAGGAGGGTTAAATGGTGCCCTAAAACCATTTGCTTCGGGCAGATAGCACTCTTCAGCTGTGGCTGGCAGCTCACCTAGGAGAAGGAAAATTCTGATCTCAAACTCTGCTGCCGTGTGGCTATTCCCACTCACTGGGAAGGCTTTGGGAGTAAATCTGGAACAAAAATCTGGAGCTGGAATCCCTAAGGCAGAACTACATTGAATTCGACACTGACCGGCAACTCCTGTGATGCCACTGTGCCAAACAGTATCAGACTCTGCGTCCTTTGGGTCTATCAGCTGTGTGGAGAGGGGGAGTCTGCTACATGATTGTAACTTACTCTCTATATTATACTGCCCCGGCTTGATTATCACATTGATAGACAAGCCGTAACTTCCATGGTCGGCCCAACCAATGGGGAGTCCCTCAATTGAGTGGCCATGCCTGAATGAACAAAGGAAATTTAAATGACCCAATTCTGGGTTGGTGTCACCTAGCCAATTTGATGGACTATTATCACACAACTGTCTGAGAGATGGAAGCTCTGGGATTTCAGTCATGCTGTACCAATGTGTAGAGTCAAATAAAGGAAACACAAAGATACATTAGACCAATTTAGACCAATTAGACCAAGGAAGAACTCAGATGTACCTAGAAAGAAAGATGTAAGGGAAATAATCTAGTCCAAAAATGGTGTGAGGGTTTGTATTGCACTACTTCAACTTAGACCCCAGCCATTAGATTTCTGAATGGTCAATGAACACATGGACACTGCTATCAGATCTCTGAATGGACAATAAATCCATGGACACTGCTATCAGATCTCTGAATGGACAATGAACCCATGGACACTGCCATCAGATCTCTGAATAAGCAATGAACCCATGGACACTGCCATCAGATCTCTGAATAGGCAATGAACCCATGGACACTGCCATCAGATATGTGGATGGACAATGAACCCATGGACACTGCCATCAGATATGTGGATGGACAATGAACCCATGGACATTGCCATCAGATCTCTGAATGGACAATGAACCCATGGACACTGCTATCAGATCTCTGAATGGACAATGAACTCATGGACACTGCTATCAGATCTCTGAATGGACAATGAACCCATGGACACTGCTATCAGATCTCTGAATGGACAATGAACCCATGGACACTGCCATCAGATCTCTGAACGGACAATGAACCCATGGACACTGCCATCAGATCTTTGAATGGACAATGAACCCATGGACACTGCTATCAGATCTCTGAATGGACAATGAACCCATGGACACTGCCATCAGATCTCTGAATGGACAATGAACCCATGGACACTGCTATCAGATCTCTGAATGGACAATGAATCCATGTGTTGTAAACTTCTTTCAATCTACCCGATGCAAAGACACCACGTACTATGGTGAAAGTAACTTTAACTCTTTATTTGCAAGTTACTCGAGAGAACCCTCATTCAGCATTCTCTCTCGGAGGCTGCTTCGAGGGTCTCTCCCTCCTGAAGCAAATACAGTTCTTTTTATATACATGTAGTCACGTACACAGATACATGTGGGTTCACCCCCTTAGTTTCTTTACAGATAAGTATTGTTAACTTTATCAGTCATAAATTGTCCTTATAACAGTTTTAAATGCTACTATGTCTGGATACCAACAGGCACAGGCTTACCATTCAAAGCATCCTGCCCTTGAAAATAGCCACTCTTTTTAATGCTTATCTTGCAGGTGCCAGAAGGAATACAAGACAAAATAGGTTTCTCACAACAATTAATCAAGCAATGATACAAGTCACTCTAAGCAAAACTGAAGTTAAGCGCAGATCGCATACCAAGGATGATGTCACCTGTTCAGCTTATCTTATGAGAAAGCATTTGGGATTCTATAGTTTTTTTTTCTCAAGCTCTTAGCTGCTATGACCCTTACAAAAAATAGCCAGAGTCCCAAATGGCCTACGAGATGCTAACAACTTAATATTACATTCCCTCCTTTTATCTTTCCATGATAATACATTCAGATTGGGGCCGAAAATGAATTTCTTAGCTCATGCAGACACAACTTGCAACACGTATTAATACAAACTAATAACACTCACATAGTAATAAGAGCGATCATAACTGTAATAAGCCCATGTAGCAAATAGGAACCCCAGGAACCTCCTAGTAGCCAACCTAACCACCCATCCCGTGATTTGGGACCTTGCCTGAAATCATCTAATTGTTTCTTGATAGACTGAATAGCATGTGTTATATTATATGATTCGTCTGTGACGTGGGTGATACACTTGTCCCCTATTAAGGCACATACTCCTCCTTGCTGAGCCAACTGGTAGTCTACAGCATATCGGGTCTGTTGAGCGTACAGTCACAACTCTGCCAGCTCTTTATTTATGGTCTCCAGTCCTCCATAGTACTGTTTCTCAGCACAGTCAGCCCACAAATAAGGTAGTTCCGATTTTTTGCGGGTATGGTTCCTGCCGAACCCCCTAGAGAGAGAGTACTCAGAAACCCATAGCCTAAAGAGGAGCCCAGTGTGACCGGATCCTTCCAGTCCGCACAGAACTCCTTACTGACTGACCGGGCTACGAGTCTTTGTCGGACATGAACCTTCTGGGGGCAGGGGACCGTGACCGGCCCAATCGTTCCCACCACAAACAAGGCTGTCAGAGTGGATGTGGCAGTGGTAAAAGTCCCGTTAAGAAGGAAAACGAAACCCTCCTTAGGCCAGTAGCATTCTATGGTAGACTTCCCTGTTCCCATCATCTGTTTTTTTGTGCCAGTTACTGATTCCTGCATATGGATTAAAATCTGAAGTGTTATATGGGTATATCAGGGAACCTGTAGTAACATGTGTCCCGTTACACTTCCCACAGACCCTCTGTGGTCCCATGGTCACATTAACACACTGTTGTTCTGTACATGTGCAACTAAGCCATCCTCCTTGTATTCTGCATCTACGTTGTATGCAATGAGTGATTGCACAAGAGACATTGTTAGGAACTAGACCTACTACACAGCCCCAGCCTTCTCCTCCAAAACAGTAGGGGTAACTCTGTGGGTCAGAACAGTTAGCCTTTGTTCCTTTAACGGGATGAGACCCAATGCAGTTGGGTCTTGGGGATTTCCTCCTGTCATGGTATACGAGTTCTACACATTGCCCTATTGTCCCCTGCCAGAACCTGCCTGTCCGAGGTATCAATGATGTACAGACTCTTAGGGTTCCATCCCGGGGTGGCTACAAACAGGGCTTCCACTGATTTGGCAAGCGGATAACACACAGTACGATTACCATGCAGCTGCATATGGGTTTTATAGAAGAGACTTTCCTCTAGAGCGGTCACCATTAAGACGACGGCAATGATAAAGAGTCCAAGTCCAACAATAATCATTTCACTTCCAGCGGCCATCGCTTGCAATCACTCGGGTGAACCCAATGGCCGTGACCTTGTACCTTTACTGCTGTGTGTGTCTGGAGAAGTATCTGGAGGGGTCCCTTCCACCAAGGTCCAAGCTTGGGGTGCTCCCAGTCCCTTATCAGTACCGCATCTCCAATCTTTAAGTCAGGCCACTCTGCCTGCAATCCTCTGTGTGGTGTGAACGCCTGCTGTACCTGTGAATGCAGAAACTTTAAAGAGGATGTTAATTGTCTAAATATCTTTGTAACTCTTCTCCCATGATGTTGAGATCAGCTTGGGTGGGGGTTGGGTATTGGCATCCCATGGGGTTCTTCCTGGGTGCCCATAAACGGCTTCGGTGGCCGACACCCCAGTAGTCGAATGGGGAGTGATCCTCATGTGGTACAATGCCAATGAGAGAACCTTTAGCCAATTTAGGTGTGGTAAACCATGTATATCTGTCTGGACATGCCCCTCTGCTGGCTGCTCCTGTGGCTTCTCCCACAGACCCCTGTATAAAGGTAATTGTGTCACTGCTCCTCCCACAGTCCAGGGCGGTCATCTGGAATGGACATGCTCCATTTTACTGCTAATAAAGCCTTTCAGTATTTACTCTACTTCCAGTCTTTTGGAGTTATTGATAGTGCATCAATTTTATTAGCAGTAAAATGGATCCACGACCATGCTGGATGACTGCCCTGGACTGTGGGAGGAGCAGTGACACAATCGCCTTTACCCAGGGGTCTGTGGGAGAAGCCACAGGAGCAGTCAGCAGAGGGGCGTGTCCAGACAGGTATACATAGTTTACCACATTCACCCCTCCTTCTTAAAAAGAGAGTCGAAGTGACTGACAATATTTAAGACAAGTATATTTACAGGTCAAGTCTATCAGGCAGTCGAGTCCATCACTGCGATCTACGTAGCACCGGTGGTGATTGCACCGGTGACGGTGGTTGTGCTGACTCCGGCCTGACTTGAGGTGCCAGCCCGTTAGACATCAGTAATCCCTCGTGCATGTGCATTGCGCCCGGTATGGGAGTGTCATGAAGTGTCTGTGTGGGATTTGGAGTGCACGGTGTCTCGTGGGTATATATATCGGTGGGTACGGGGTTCATAGTCACCATGGAGTGTTCGGGGTAGGGGTCTGGTGCTCCTGCGGGCGCCAGGTCGCGGATGGAGACCGTGTCCTCCCGCCCATCAGGTAAGACCACGTAGGTATACTGGGGAGTTAGCATGTAGTAGGTGAACCCTCTCAACCATCGGGGAGTATTTATTGCTCCTCGCATGTTTCCGGAGCAGCACTGGCCCGGGGGACGTCAGCCAAGCCGGTAGGGTGGTCCCGGTGGTCGACTTCCTGGGAAAAGAAAACAATATTATCCACTATACTACAAAGTTTTGAGGACTCTAACCCTAGATACCTTAATTCTGAGGACTCGAACCTCATCTTCTTACAGCTTAAGTTTGATGACTCAAACGTCACCCTCTTAGTTACCATAGTACTCGGGTAGTTATCCATCATTCTTCAGGAGCTCGTCAGAGGGTCACCCATCAGACAAAAGGGTAACAAAAGTGGTCAACTGATGAGGATCGAGGTAAATCTTAACTCGTGGGCCCATCCACCTCAGGTCGTTGACACAGAGTCGACCACTGATGCCATCTTTACGAAGATACCTCGTCTTGAGCACCTGGCTGGCTCGCAAAATTGTTGTAAACTTCTTTCAATCTACCTGATGCAAAGACACCATGTACTACTGTGAAAGTAACTTTAACTCTTTATTTGCAAGTTACTCGAGAGAACCCTCATTCAGCATTCTCTCTCGGAGGCTGCTTCGAGGGTCTCTCCCTCCTGAAGCAAATACAGTTCTTTTTATATACATGTAGTCACGTACACAGATACAAGTGGGTTCACCCCCTTAGTTTCTGTACAGATGGGTATTGTTAACTTTAACAGTCATGAATTGTTCGTATAACAGTTTTAATTGCTACTATGTCTGGATACCAACAGGCACAGGCTTACCATCCAAAGCCTCCTGCCCTTGAAAATAGCCACTCTTTTTAATGCTTATCTTGCAAGCGCCATAAGGAATACAAGGCAAAATAGGTTCTCACAGCAATTAATCAAGCAATGATACAAGTCACTCTAAGCAAAACTGAAGTTAAGCGCAGATCGCATACCAAGGATGATGTCACCTGTTCAGCTAATCTTATGAGAAAGCATTTGGGATTCTATAGTTTTTTTCTCAAGCTCTTAGCTGCTATGACCCTTACAAAAAATAGCCAGAGTCACAAATGGCCTACGAGATGCTAACTTCTTAATATTATACATGGACACTGCCATCAGATCTCTGAATGGGCAATGAACCCATGGACACTGCCATCAGATCTCTGAATGGACAATGAACCCATGGACACTGCTATCAGATCTCTGAATGGACAATGAACCCATGGACACTGTTATCAGATCTCTGAATGGACAATGAACCCATGGACACTGCTATCAGATCTCTGAATGGACAATGAACCCATGGACACTGCCATCAGATATATCAATGTATTGTGTACAGAAGATGGAACATTTTATTGAGGTCGTATAAGACTTTTGTGAGGCCGATATGGAGTTTTGTGTGCAGGTTTGGTCACCTACCTATAGGAAAGATGTAAACAAGATTGAAAGAAACATAGAATAGAAACATAGAAAGCCTACAGCACAATACAGGCCCTTTGGCCCACAAGGCGTGCTGAACATGTCCTTACCTAAGAAATTACCTAGGGTTATCCACAGCCCTCTATTTTTCTGAGCTCCATGTACCTGTCCAGGAGTCTCTTAAAAGACCCTATTGTATCTGCCTCCACCACCATCGCTGGCAGCCCATTCCATGCACTCACCATTCTCTGCGTAAAAAACTTACCCTGATCTTGGGGTCCGAGTGAAGATCAGAGGGATCTTGGGGTCCAAGTTCATAGGATGCTCAAAGTAGCTTCACAGGTTGGCTCTGTGGTTAAGAAGGCGTACGGTGTATTGGCCTTCATCAATTGTTGAATTGAATTTAGGAGCCGAGAGGTAGTGTTACAGCTATATAGGACCCTGTTCAGACCCCACTTGGAGTACTGAGCTCAATTCTGGTCGCCTCACTACAGGAAGGATGTGGAAGCCATAGAAAGGGTGCAGAGGAGATTTACAGGGATGTTGCCTGGATTGGGGAGCATGCCTTATAAGAATAGCTTGAGTGAACTTGGCCTTTTCTCCTTGGAGCGATGGAGGATGAGAGGTGACCTGATAGAGGTGTATAAGATGATGAGAGACATTGATCGTGTGGATAGTTAGAGGCTTTTTCCCAGGGATGAAATGGCTGCCACAAGAAGACACAGGTTTAAGGTGCTGGGGCGTAAGTACAGAGGAGATGTCAGGGGTAAGTTTTTTATGCAGAGTGATGAGAGCGTGGAATGGGCTGCCGGCAACAGTGGTGGAGGTGGATACAATAGGGTCTTTTACGAGAGTTTTGGATAGGTACATGGAGCTTAGTAAAATAGAGGGCAATGGGTAACCCTAGTAATTTCTAAGATAAGGACATTTTTGTCACAACTTTATAGGCCGAAGTGCCTGTATTGTACTGTAGGTTTTCTATGTTTTCTATCTCCTCTGTACCTACTTCCAAGCACCTTAAAACTGTGCCCTCTCATGCTAGCCATTTCAGCCCTGGGAAAAAGCCTCTGACTATCCACACAATCAATGCCTCTCATCATCTTATACACCTCCATCAGATCACCTCTCATCCTCCATCGCTCCAAGGAGAAAAGGCTGAGTTCACTTAACCTATTCTCATAAGGCTTCTCCCCAATCCAGGCAATATCCTTGTAAATCCCCTCTGCATCCTTTCTATGGTTTCCACATCCTTCCTGTAGTGAGGCAACCAGAACTGAGCACAGTACTCCAAGTGGGGTCTGACCAGGGTCCTATATAGCTGCAATATTACATCTTGGCACCTAAACTCAACCCCACAATTGATGAAGGCCAATACACCATACGCCTCCTTAACCACAGAGTTAACCTGCATAGCAGCTTTGAGTGTCCTATGGACTCAGAATCCAAGATCCCTCTGATCCTCCACACTGCCAAGAGTCTTACCATTAATACTATATTCTGTTATTATATTTGACCTACCAAAATGAACCACCTCACATTTATCTGGGTTGAACTCCATCTGCCACTTCTCAGCCCAGTTTTGCCTCCTATCAATGTCCTGCTGTAATCTCTGACAGCCCTGCACACTATCTACAACCCTTGTGTCATCAGCAAACTTAGTAACCCATCTCTCCACTTCCTCATCCGGGTCATTTATAAAAATCATGAAGTGTAAGTGTTCCAGAACAGACCCTTGAGGCACACCATTGTTGACCGACCTCCATGCAGAATATGACCCAACTACAACCACTCTTTGCCTTCTGTGGACAAGCCAGTTCTGGATACACAAAGCAATGTCCCCTTGGATCCCATGCCTCCTTACTTTCACAATAAGCCTTGCATGGGATACCTTGTCAAATGCTTTGCTGAAATCCATATACAGTACATTACATCTACTTCTCTACCTTCATCAATGTATTTATTCACATCCTCAGAAAATTGAAACAGGCTCATAAGGCACGACCTGCCTTTCAAAAAGCCCTGCTGAATATTCCAAATGTTCATAAATCCTGCCTCTCAGGATCTTCTCCATCAACTTGCCAACCATTGAAGTAAGACTCACTGGTCAATAATTTCCTGGGCTATCTCTACTCCCTTTCTTGAATAAAGGAACAACATCCGCAACCCTCCAATCGCAAAGTACTGGAGAGTTTAACATCGGTAGCTGAGCGAAGGGCGCTGAGTAGGCTACGGTCAATTATGGATAACTCTGAACATCCTCTACATAGCACCATCCAGAGACAGAGAAGCAGTTTCAGCGACAGGTTACTATCGATGCAATGCTCCTCAGACAGGATGAAGAGGTCAATACTCCCCAATGCCATTAGGCTTTACAATTTTACCGCCAGGACTTAAGAACTTTTTAAAAGCTATTATTAATGCTTTTTGAGATAGTGATTTAGATGCATATCATATTTTTTACTGAGTTAAGTATTGTATGTAATTAGTTTTGCTACAACAAGTGTATGGGACATTGGAAAAAAGTTGAATTTCCCCATGGGGATGAATAAAGTATCTATCTATCTATCTATCTATCTATCTATCTATCTATCTATCTAATCCTCCAGAACCTCTCCTGTCTCCATTGATGATGCAAAGATCATTGCCAGAGGCACAGCAATCTCCTCCCTCGCCTCCCACAGTAACCTGGGGTACATCTTGTCTGGGCCCGTTGACTTATCCAACTTGATGCTTTCCAAAAGCTCCAGCACATCCTCTTTCTTAATATCTACATGCTCAAGCTTAAGAGTGCAGAGAAAATTTACAAGGATGTTGCCAGGTCTGGAAGACCTGAGTTATAAGGAAAGATTGAATAGGTTTGGACTGTTTTCATTCAAACGTAGAAGACTGAGAGTAGATTTGATCAAAGTATACAAAGTCATGAGTGGTATAGATGCGATCAATGCCAGCAGGCTTTTTCCACTGAGGTTGGGTGGGACTACAACCAGAGGTGAAAAGTGAGAAGTTTAATGGGAACATGAGGGGAAACCTCTTCACTCAGTGGGTCGTGAGTGTGTGAAATGAGCTGCCAGCACAAGAGTGACTTCGACAGCACAAAACTACTGTGCCGTGCCATAGTTTTTGGGACCACCTGTTGAAGGGAGACATTGAAATAAAACTAGAGGAAAAGAATTTTAACAAAGATGAAAGTCTCACTCTGAGTAGTAACTAGAATTTTATTATAAACAAGGTGGGACACCAGAAACTTGATTGGATGAGGACTAACTCATCAGGAAGGACAGACAATGGGGGTATAAATACCACCGGACTAGGCTTGCCCAAGCATCATCACTGATGATGATAGTGGAGTTTGTCATTGAAGCATTGGTACATCAATACTTGTACCCAGCTAAAAGCCCAAAAAGAGTTTATAAGATTATGTTTTGTTTAGAAACGGATGAGACTGGTTCAGTTGACTATGTAAAATTCATTAAGAGTTGTAGCTGACTAATTCATGGATTCAAAGTTCAAAGTAAATTTATTATCAAAGTACATACATGTCACCAAATACAACACTGAGATTCATTTTCTTGTGGCCATTCACAGCAAATACAAGAAACACAATAGAATCAATGAAAGACCACACACGACCGCACAAACAACCAATGTGCAAAAGACAACCAACTATTCAAATACAAAAATGTTTTTAAAAGAAATAATAATAATAATAATAATAATAATAATAATAATAATAATAATAAATAAGCAATAGATGTTGATAATATGAGATAAGGAGGGCTTGAAAGCAATTTTATAAGGTGAATGAACAGTTCAGTGATGGGGTGCGTGAAGTTATCCCCCCTGATTCACGAGTGTGATGGTTGAGGGGTAAATTAGAACTGTTTATTGGAAGGAGAAAAGAAACTGAGGTTTTCTTGATTATACAAATGTGAGTAGCAATAAGGTCATCGGATTTCTCCTTGGATTGAAGTTCTGGTGAGTGAAATTACTCATGACGGTTCAGAAGCCTGAGGGTCTTGTTATTATTTGAAGATACTGTAGTAATTCTGAACAATTTCTGTTAACTCTTTATTCCTTTCCATAGATGCTGCCAAACCAGTTGAGTTCCTCAGCATTTTGTGAACAATTTTTATCTTTTTTTATTCTACAGGAGACAATATGGTAACAGCAGCAAAGAAGGGAATGTTGCACTCACTTTTCCATTCTGTCATCATCGTGGGCTGTTTTTTATACTTGCTTTTGCAGTACATGAGGCCATTTCATAGCTGGATAAATGGACCCTCAAGAATTCTAAACATGGAAAACCTTTCTATCCTCTTGAAGAATGAAACTATCGTGCTTATTTGGTTGTGGCCTTTTGGTCAGCCATTTGAACTCAATACTTGTAAATTAGATTTTCACATCAATAATTGCTATTTAACTGCAGATCGGAGACTGTACCATAAATCTCATGCTGTCCTTTTTCACCACTCCGACATCAGGAAGGACTTGGCCAACCTCCCCTTACATCCTCGGCCAACTTTTCAAAAATGGGTTTGGATGAATCTGGAGTCACCGTCTCACACAGGAAAAAAGCACGGCCTCGACCAACTCTTCAACTTGACCTTGACGTATCGACGGGATTCAGATATCTATGTTCCCTATGGATCCTTGAGAAGGAGCAAAGTTCCATTAGATTTTAAATTACCGAGTAAAAATGTCTTGGTGTGTTGGATCATTAGCAACTGGGATTCGCAGCATGCCCGAGTGAAGTATTACAATGCGCTCCGCAAATATGTGGAAGTTGTCATTTCTGGTCAATTTCTTTGGTATCGCCTAAGTGATAATGATTTTATCCCAACGATATCCAAATGCAAGTTCTACCTTTCCTTTGAAAACTCGATACATGAAGATTACATCACTGAAAAACTCTACAATGCTCTTCTTGCAGGGAGCGTCCCTGTGGTCCTGGGCCCACCCAGGGAAAACTATGAAAATTATATTCCAGCCAATTCCTTCATTCATGTGGATGACTTCCTGTCACCGAAAGAGCTGGCCGACTACCTTCACATGCTGGATGGCAACAAAGATTTATACATGAACTACTTCAAATGGAGGAAATATTATACAGTGAGGAGGACTCGTTTCTGGGATGAACACGCATGTTCTGTCTGTGAACATATTCAGCAACATAAAGAATACAAAACCCTGTCCAGTTTGGAGAAATGGTTTTGGGATTGAACTCTGAAGTATGTCTCCAGTTAATATCTGTATCTATGGAACTTAATTGCTCTTTCCTTAATAGAAGTCTTTTTTTTTAAATTAAAAATGTGCATTGTAAAGAATACAGAACAGGGATCAGGTTGTTCAACACATCGTGCCTGTGGAAATCATGATTATTGTCCAAATGTATCCTATCTGCCTGCAGACTGTCAGTATTCTTTAATTCCCTGCCTGGCTAAATAGCTCTTGAATGTAACTATCGTACCTGCTTCTACCACTTCCCCAGCAGCATGTTTTAATGTACTATCACTTTCTATGTTTAAAAAAAATTCCCTTGTATTAGGTGGCACGGCACCATACAATGCCAGTACAGCATCAGCAGCCTGGTTCAATTCCCACCACTGTCTCTAAAGGGGTATGTACCTCTACCTGTGATTGCATGGGTTTCCTCCAAGTGCTCCGGTTTTGTCCCACATCCCAATGATGTACTGTTAGTAGGCTGATTGGTCACATGGATATAATTGGGTGGCATGGGCTTGTAAGTTACACAAATCTAAATAAATCAATATTTAAATATCTAGATAGATAGACAGACAAATAGGTAGATAGATAGATAGATAGATAGATAGATAGATAGATAGATAGATAGATAGATAGATAGATAGATAGAAGATAGATAGACAGATAGACAAATAGATATGTTACAAGAATCACCCATTGTAATAATGATCAGGGTCAGGGAGGCACAGAGAGAATCTGTAATTACTAATAAGTACCTTTATTGTCTCAATGGAAGAACATGTGTACTTACACAACCAAATACCTGTGTGCACACCAACTAAGTTTTCCTGACTTTCCATGAACAGTCAAATAATGGAAAATATAATACTAATTAAAAAGGAATTTCTGTTGCTGGCCACATGTTCCTCGTATTCCCATTTTGAATCTCCATGTGTCCATGATATCCACGATAATTGGTGTCCTACAGAGTTACCACTGAAAGCATCTGTTTTTATATTCATTCCTTACTGACTCAAATGTTAAATTCCAGTGTCATTGGCTATTATTGGTCATGTGTCTGACCTTTAGTACCTTTGTATTGGCTCTGCTCCTGGTCAGCATCCATTTATTGCCTTCTTCCCAGCAAGTGGCAATTGGTAATTTATGGCTGTTTCTTCTCAATCAGTAACCATTTGAATCACACAGAACAGACTCAAACCCCAACAGTTAAAAACCTGCATGTTATATCCAGCACCTCACACATAACTTCTTATCTGGAAATGGTCCCATGTTCAGCAGATTACCTGAGCCATCATTTTGTTGACTTTAAAACTCTGATCAAGCCAAGTAACTGACTCACAAAATGGGGAAGTCTCTTCATAAAATGGCAGCCTCCATCTGCTCCCTCATGGCAAGAACTAAGCCAACTGGTCAGCTGTTTCCAGCGTCTTTGATTCATTCAAATTCACCGATTGTAGACTGTAGGTCTTTTTGGCCAACAATAGGTAGATAGATAGGTACATCGATGGATAGACAGACAGACAATAGCAGAATCAGAATCACGTTTATTATCACAGGCAGGTGTCATGAAATCTGTTAGCAGCAGTAGTACAGTGCAGTACATGATAATAGAGGAAAAAATAAGTATATCAATCACAGTAAGTATATATATGTATATTAAATAGTTAGATTAAAAATAGCACAAAAACAGAAGTAATATATATTTTAAAAAAGTGAGGTAGTGTTCATGGGTTCAATGTCCTTTTAGGAATCATATGGCAGAGGGGAAGAAGCTGTTCCTGAATCTCTGTGAGCGTGTCTTCAAGCTTCTGTCCCTCCTTCCTGATGGCAACAATGAGAAGAGGGCACGTCCAAGGTGATGGGGGTCCTTGATAAAGGATGCCACCTTTCTGCGCAGTGCTCCTTGAAGATGTCTTGGATATTACAGAGGCTAGTACCTAAGATGGAGCTGACTAATTTTACAACTTTCTGTACTTCTTTCGGTCCTTTGCAGTAGCTCCCTGCACGAGACAATGATGCAGCCTGTCAGAATGCTCTCCATGGTACATTAATGGAAATTTTCAAATGTTTAGGTGACAAACCAAATGTCTTCAAACTCCTAATGAAATATAGCCGCTGTCTTGCCTTCTCTATAGCTGCAGAGATATGTTGGGAGCAGGTTAGATCCTCAGAGATCTTGCCACCCAGGAACTTGAAACTGCTCAATCCCTTTTTGAGGATTGGTGTGTGTTCCTTCGTCTTACCCTTTCTGAGGCCCACAATGAGCTCTTTGGTCTCACTGACATTGAATGCTAGGTTGTTGTTGCGGCACCACTCAACTAGCTGGTATATCTCACTTGATAGGTAGGTAGGTAGGTAGGTAGATAGATAGATAGATAGATAGAGAAATTGATAAATCTTCTTTAAACTGTCCTGCTCTCACTATAATAGTGTCCACCCTAGTATTTAACATTTCCACCCTGGGAGAAAGGCTTGCTCAAGGCTTTTCATAATGTTATATATTTCTTTCAGGTTGCCTCTCAGCTTTGGATTCTCCAGAGGAAACTCATTTTCCTTATGACTTATACTCTCTAATTCAGGCAAAATCCTGATTAGCCTCTTCTTCTCTCTCCCCAAAGCTTCCGCATCCTTCCTGTAATATGCCAACCAGAACTGGGCACAGTATTTCAAACTATAACATGGCTTCCTGACCTATAGACACAGCATTCAACCATGCATTCTTTACCACACTGTCTACTTGTTTATTTTTAGAGAAGGGGTTCCCAGTCTAGCATCCACAGACCCCTCGGTTAACGATTGGGGTCCATGGCATAAAAAAGTTAGGAACCCCTCATTTCAAGATGCAGCACAAGAACAGGCCCTTCCAGGCCGATGAGCCTGCCCTGCCCCAGTACATCCATGTGACTAATAAACCTACTAACCTGTACATCTTTGGAATATGGGAGGAAACCCGAGCACTCAGAAGAAATCACAAGGTCATGGCAAGAACATACAAACTCCTTACAGGGAGCAGCAGCAATTGAACTTGGGGCACTGGCATGCCTCCTGAAGGACCTTTCACCAGGCCTCTCTGGAGATGCAGCTCGTTAGCCCCTCGCTAACAGCCACTTGATTCAGTGGTGTGAAAGCCACCTTTCCCAAACTCCATATGTCTAGGGTCAATATGACTTGGGTCCCACCAAAACTGGGAAGTTGGGATGTCTCGACCATCCAAACCCCGATCTCTGTGAATACTGTGTAAATAACTGCCCGCATGCAAATAGCCCTTGGCAAAAAATAACACCTCGTACACTGCATACAATTATAAAGAAAGTATATTTATAAATGTCAACTTTATTGAACAGCTAGTAGGAAAAAGAAAAGGAAAAAAGTAAGAAGTGCCCATTACAATTAACCCAGTCCAAATGTGCACATAGGTTGGAGCTCATCTTGATGTTGTCTTTAACTCACATGCTGGGTCCACGATCTGTGTGAAAGCCCACGACTTCCGAATGTTCCGAAAATCCACTTGGAACAAACAGGCTCCCCCTGGGAGTATTGGTCCTTTCTCCTTGAAGACATTCATCTGCACAAAGCACCTTGTGCAACAGGGACATCATCTCCGCCATTTTCCCTCCAGTCTGCTCCCAGCTCCTGCCAAGTAGCTCACACCAGTGTCCGTCACCAAAACCTCGCCGCCCAGGATTCTCTAGAACCTTCTCCCAATTCCACCATCCTGACTGGCTAACACAACATTTCCTAAGTTGAACAACATAGCTCCTTACCTTTAGCTTTAACCCAAACATGTTAAAAGCAGAACAGACTGCTCTTACAGATCTGTCAGATTGAAGTACCTACAGCATAGCAGTAAATATCTTAACCAGGGAGTTACATACCATTTTGACTTCCAAAAATACAACACCTCACACTTATCTGGATTAAACACCATCTACTGTATATATTCTCTGATACTAAATGGAACCCTTGAACTATGTAATCAAATGTGGTCAACAAAGTCTTATCATATTTGAGGATGTGACAGGAAAGTTGACAGAGAGGAGCCTATAGGTGTGGTGTATTAAAATTTCCAAAGGACATTTGACATAAGAAATTGGTACACGTTCAGACACGTGAAGAGCACAAGATATTGCAGGCGCTACATTTGCATAGATTGAAAACTGGCCGTCACAGTGAAGACAAAGCATTGGAATAAATGGCTGGCTGGAGGCACATGACTTGGAAAGAAGAAGTCATTGAAACGGGTATAATAGTATCATTTAAGATGCACTGAGCGAAAAAGCTTAGAACGATACGGACTATAGACAGGGAATTGGGACTACCTGGGTGAGAGAGAATGGAGAACTATGTGGGAGAGAAGGGTTAGGTTAATGTTGGAGTAGGTTAAGGGCTTGGTACGTCATTGTGGGACGATGGGCCTGTACTGTGCTGTTCTATGTTTTATGGAAATAGGCTTTATGGCCCAACTGGTCCATGCCAACCCTACAGACCTTCCTGATAGACCCAGTTGCCTGCTTCCAGCCCATAACCCTCTAAGCCCCTCCCCTCCATGTACTTATCCAAATGCCTCTTATATATTGCAAATACTTAAGTTGATTCGGAGCAAGAAGACTGCGAGTGAACAGCTGATTTCAGGAGCGAAGGCAGTTTTACTACTCAGGGTAAAAGGGAGGCAAGACTGCACAGGCGCGTGACGTCAGCCAGGAGAGTGCAAAAGGTTTGAAAAGAAGATCACCATATCCGGTGGGCAATGGAGAGAGAGGCAGCAGAGTGATAGGGCTTTGGTTCAACAGGCTTAGGTGGTAACGGGACGAGGCGAGGTAGTTTTACCTGTGTTATTTGCGGAAAGGAGGAAGCATGTGTGTGAGGCAAGTTTTCTGTGCTTGGTGTCAGATGTAGGAGGTCTTGGAATCTCCCAGCCTCCTGGACGGCCATATTTGCACCCGGTGTGTCGAGCTGCAGCTCCTGAGAGATCGAGTTAGGGAAATGGAGATGCAACTTGATGACCTTCGTCTGGTCAGGGAGAGCAAGGAAGTGATAGAAAGGAGTCATAGGCAGGTAGTCACTCCGGGGCCATGGGAGACGGACAAGTGAGTCACAGTCAGGAGGGGGAAGGGGAAGAGTCAGGTACGAGAGAGTACACCTGTGGCTGTACCCCTTGACAATAAGTACTACTGTTTGAGTACTGTTGGGAGGGACAGCCTACCTGGGGGAAGCGACAGTGGTCATGCCTCTGGCACAGAGTCTGGCCCTGTGGCTCAGAAGGATAGGGAAAGGAAGATGAAGGTAGTAGTGATAGGGGACTCTATGGTCGGGGGTTCAGCCAGGCGATCCTGTGGACGCAGGAAAGAAACTCGGATGGTAGTTTGCCTCCCAGGTGCCAGAGTCTGGGATGTTTCAGATTGCGTCCAAGATATCCTGCAGTGGGAGGGAGAACAGCCAGAGGTCGTGGTACATATTGCTACCAATGACATAGGTAGGAAAAGGGAAGAGGTCCTGTAAAAAGACTACAGGGAGTTAGGAAGGAAGTTGAGAAACAGGACCACAAAGGTAGTGATCTCGGGATTACTGTCTGTGCCACGTGACAGTGAGAATAGAAATAGGATGAGGTGGAGGATAAATGCGTGGCTGAGGGATTGGAGCAGGGGGCAGGGATTCAGATTTCTGGATCATTGGGACCTCTTTTGGGGCAGGTGTGACCTGTACAAAGACCACGGGTTGCACTTGAATCCCAGGGGGACCAATATCCTGGCGGGGAGGTTTGCTAGGGCTACTGGGGAGAGTTTAAATTAGAATTGTTAGGGGTGGGACCGAACTGAAGAAACTGGGGAAGAGGAGGTTGGCTCACAAATAGAGAAAGCATGTAGACAGTGCGAAAGGGAGGATAGGCAGGTGATAGAGAAGGGATGCACACAGACCGAAGGCTTGAGATGTGTCTATTTTAATGCAAGGAGTGTTGTGAACAAAGCAGATGAGCTTAGAGCGTGGATCAGTACTTGCAGCTATGATGTTGTGGCCATTACAGAGGCTTGGATGGCTCAGGGACAGGAATGGCTACTTCAAGTGCCGGGTTTTAGATGTTTCAGAAAGGACTGGGAAAGAGGCAAAAGAGGTGGGGATGTGGCACTGTTGATCAGAGATAGTGCCTCGGCTGCAGAAAAGGTGGACGCCATGGAGGGATTGTCTAAGGAGTCTCTGTGAGTGGAGGTTAGGAACAGGAAGAGGTCAATAACTTTACTGATTTTTTTTAATAGACTGTAGCGGTGTGCTACACGCAGCGCTAAAATAACGACACGGAGTCGGTAAACTGCAATTAAAGAAGATTTTATTCGAACTTCGCAGCCTTGCTTTAAAGCCTCCCTCATCCCGCCCTCCCCGGGCGCGGATGCTGTAAGGGGCATGTACTCACAAACCCCCGCAGGCTTTCCCTTTGTTGGTGAAGCAGACCTGGCCTTTGTGCCGGCGCGCTGGCTATTTGTGAGCCGGTTCGAGTGCGCTAGGAAGTGGGTCGCCACATAACGCCCCCCCAGAACCGGCAATACACCCCCCAATGTCCACAGTCTGGGCCGGACCCTGTTTGGGAGGTCGGCCTCTGCGCCGCGGTGCCGGAAACTCGACCGGTTGCGCCAAGTCCACATGGGCTGGTTTGAGTCGGTCCACCGTGAAAACCTCCTCTCTCCCCCCAATGTCCAGCACGAACGTGGACCCGTCGTTTCTGATCACCGTGAACGGCCCCTCGTAGGGCCGTTGCAGCGGTGGCCGATGCCCGCCCCGTCATACAAACACAAACTTACAGTTCTGCAGGTCTTTGGGTAAGCAGGTCGGGTGCTGCCCATGCTGCGAAGTGGGTATGGGGGCCAGGGCACCGAGCCTCTCACGTAGTCTGCCCAGGACTGCTGCGGGTTCTTCCTCTCGCCCCCTTGGGGCTGGTATGAACTCCCCGGGAACGACCAGGGGTGCACCGTACACCAACTCGGCCGACGAAGCGTGCAGATCATCTTTGGGCGCCGTGCGGACGCCGAGTAGGACCCAGGGAAGCTCGTCCGCCCAGTTAGCTCCTCGCAGGCGCGCCATGAGAGCCGACTTCAGGTGACGGTGGAAACACTCCACTAGTCCGTTCGACTGTGGGTGGTAGGCAGTGGTGTGGTGCAGCTGTGTCCCCAAAAGGCTGGCCATAGCTGACCACAGGCTGGTGGTGAACTGGGCGCCTCTGTCAGAGGTAATGTGGACCGGTACACCAAAGCGAGATATCCAGTTTGCAATCAGTGCTCGGGCGCAAGATTCGGAGGTGGTGTCCGTGAGCGGGATCGCCTCTGGCCATCTTGTGAACCGGTCCACGATAGTCAGGAGGTGCCACACTCCTCGCGACACGGGCAGGGGGCCCACGATATCCACATGAATGTGGTCGAAACGCCGGTGGGTGGGGTGGAACTGCTGCGGCAGAGCTTTGGTGTGCCGCTGCACCTTGGCCGTCTGGCAGTGCATGCACGTTCTGGCCCATTCACTGACCTGCTTGCGGAGTCCATGCCAAACGAACCTGCTGGAGACCATCCGGACGGTTGTCCGGATGGAGGGGTGGGCCAAGTTATGAATGGAGTCGAACACACGTCGCCGCCAAGGTGCCGGGACGACGGGAGGGGGCTGGCCGGTGGCGACGTCACAGAGTAGGGTCCTCTCACCTGGGCCTACGGGGAGGTCCTGGAGCTACAAACCGGAGACTGCGGTTCTGTAACTCGGGATCTCCTCATCTGCCTGCTGTGCCTCTGCCAGCGCCTCAAAGTCTACCTCTTGGGAAAGGGCGTGAATGTTAGGGCGAGAGAGCACATCCGCCACGACATTGTCCTTACCTGAGACGTGCCTGACGTCCGTCGTGTATTCAGAGATGTAGGACAGATGGCGCTGCTGGCGGGACGACCAGGGATCGGACACCTTTGTGAATGTATAGGTAAGCGGCTTGTGGTCCGTGAACGCGGTGAAGGGCCTACCTTCTAAGAAGTACCTGAAATGCCGGATTGCCGGGTATAGCGCCAACAGTTCCCGGTTGAAAGCACTGTATTTGAGCTCGGGTGGCTGCAGGTGTTTGCTGAAAAACGCCAGAGGTTGCCAGCGACCCGCAATGAGCTGCTCCAGTACCCCACTGACTGCCGTGTTAGATGCGTCCACTGTGAGGGCGGTAGGGACGTCCATTCTGGGGTGCTCTAGCATCGCGGCGTTTGCCAAGGCTTCCTTCGTTTGAATGAAAGCGGCGGCGGACACCTCATCCCAGGTAATGCCCTTGCCCAGACCGGACAGCAGGATGAACTGGGGGCTCATGATTCGGGCAGCTGAAGGGAGGAAGCGGTGGTAGAAATTGACCATACCTACGAATTCCTGAAGGCCTTTGATCGTGGTGGGTCGGGGGAAATGGCGGACCGCATCTACCTTAGCGGGCAGAGGGGTTGCCCCGTCTTTAGTAATCCTGTGGCCCAGGAAGTCAATGGTGTCGAGCCCGAACCGGCATTTGGCCGGGTTGATTGTTAGACCGTATTCACTCAGTCGGGCATAGAGTTGTCGGAGGTGGGACAGATGCTCCTGACGACTGCTGTTGGCTATGAGGATGTCGTCCAAATAGATGAATGCAAAGTCCAGGTCGCGTCCCACCGTGTCCATTAACCGCTGGAACGTCTGTGCGACATTCTTCAGGCCGAATGGCATGCAGAGGAACTCGAAAAGGCCGAACGGGGTGATGAGAGCCGTTTTGGGGACGTCGTCCGGATGCATCGGGATTTGATGGTATCCGCGGATGAGGTCTATCTTGGAGAAGATCCGTGCGCCGTGCAGGTTTTCTGCAAAGTCCTGAATGTGCGGCACAGGGTAGCGGTCCGGTGTGGTAGCCTCGTTCAGCCTGCGGTAGTCGCCGCACGGTCTCCAGCCCCCTGTCGCTTTGGGCACCATGTGCAGGGGGAGGCCCATGGGCTGTCGGACTGCTGGATGATCCCCAATTCCTCCATCCTCTTGAACTCCTCCTTCGCCAGTTGGAGCTTGTCCGGGGGAAGCCGCCGAGCACGGGCGTGGAGGGGTGGTCCCTGGGTCAGGATGTGGTGCTGTACGCCGTGTCGGGGCATGGCTGCCGTGAACTGCGGTGCCAGAACCGATGGGAAATCCGCCAGGACTCTGGTGAAGTCGTTGTCGGACAGCGTGATGGAGTCGAGGTGTGGGGCCGGCAACTGGGCTTCTCCCAGGGAGAACATCTGAAAGGTCTCAGCGTGGACTAGCCTCTGCCTCAGCAGGTCGACCAGCAGGCTGTGAGCCCGCAAAAAATTCGCGCCCAGAAGCGGTTGGGCTACGGCGGCCAGTGTGAAGTCCCACGTGAACTGGCTGGAGCTGAACTGTAGCTGCACCGTACGGGTGCCGTAGGTCCTTACCGTGCTGCCGTTCATGGCCCTCAGGGGGGGACCCGGTGCCCTGTTGCGGGTGTCGTAACTCGTCGGAGGTAAGACGCTGATCTCGGCACCGGTGTCGACCAAAAAACGGCGTCCCGACCTCTTGTCCCACACATACAGGAGGCTATCCCGATGGCCAGCCGTCGTAGCCATCAGCGGTGGCTGGCCCTGGTGTTTCCCGGGAACTGGCAGGGCAGGCGACAACGGTGGGCTTCTGCGCCCCACCGCTGGTGGTAGAAACACCATTGTTCATTGGGCTCCTCACCCATGCCTCTGGGGTTAGCGGGCTCTGTGGCCGGGCCTGGACTGGTTTGCTGCTGGGAGCGTGGCCTGGTGATCTGTGCGATGGACGCCCCACTCTCCTTCTTGGTGTTCCACAGCAAGTCCGCCCGGGCCGCCACCTTCCGGGGGTCGCTGAAATCCGCGTCGGACAGCAGCAGGCGTATGTCCTCAGGCAGCTGCTCCAGGAATGCCTGCTCAAACATGAGGCAGGGCTTGTGTCCGCCGGCCAGAGACAACATCTCATTCATTAAAGCTGATGGAGGCCTGTCTCCCAAGCCATCCAGGTGCAGTAAGCGGGCAGCCCGCTCGCGCCGTGAGAGTCCGAAAGTCCTTAGGAGCAGGGCTTTGAATTCCGTGTACTTGCCGTCCGCTGGGGGAGACTGTACGAACTCCTCAACCTGGGCCGTTGCATCCTGGTCAAGGGAGCTCACCACGTAGTAGTAATGTGTGTCCTCTGAGGCTATCTGCCGAACGTGGAATTGGGCTTCTGCTTGCTGGAACCAGAGGTGAGGTCGCAGTATCCAGAAGCTTGGCAGTTTTAACAAAACCGCATGAACAGATGCGGCGTCGGTCATCTCCGGTCCAAAAATCGTTTGGACCGTTGGGGTCACCAATTGTAGCGGTGTGCTACACGCAGCGCTAAAATAACGACACGGAGTCGGTAAACTGCAATTAAAGAAGATTTTATTCGAACTTCACAGCCTTGCTTTAAAGCCTCCCTCATCCCGCCCTCCCTGGGCACGGATGCTGTAAGGGGCACGTACTCACAAACCCCCGCAGGCTTTCCCTTTGTTGGTGAAGCAGACCTGGCCTTTGTGCCGGCGCGCTGGCTATTTGTGAGCCGGTTCAAGTGCGCTAGGAAGTGGGTCGCCACAAGACCACCCAATAGTAACAGGGATATCGAGGAGCAGATAGGGCAACAGATCCTGGAAAGATGTAATACTAAGAGTTGTCGTGATGGGGGATTTTAATTTCCCAAATATCATAAGACCATAAGACAAAGGAGCAGAAGTCGGCCATTCAGCCCATCGAGTCTGCTCCGCCATTTCATCATGAGCTGATCCAATCTCCCCTTTAGTCCCATTCCCCCGCCTTCTCACCATAACCTTTGATGCCCTGACTACTTAGATACCTAGCAATCTCTGCCTTAAATACACCCAATGACCCAGCCTCCACTGCCGCCCGTGGCAACAAATTCCACAGATTCACCACCCTCTGGCTAAAAAAATTTTTTTGCATCTCTGTTCTGAATGGGTGCCCTGAAATTCTTAATTCATGTTCTCTCGTACTAGACTCCCCCACCATGGGAAACAACTTTGCCACATCCACTCTGTCCATGCCTTTCAACATTCAAAATGTTTCTATGAGGTCCCCCATCGTTCTTCTAAACTCCAAGGAGTACAGTCCAAGAGCGATCAAACGTTCCTCATATGTTAACCCTCTCACTCCTGGAATCATTCTAGTGAATCTTCTCTGAACCCTCTCCAATGTCAGCACATCCTTTCTTAAATAAGGAGCCCAAAACTGCACACAGTATTCCAAGTGAGGTCTTACCAGTGCCTTATAGAGCCTCAACATCACATCCCTGCTCCTATACTCTATTCCTCTAGAAATGAATGCCAACATTGCATTCACCTTCTTCACCATCGACTCAACCTGGAGGTTAACCTTAAAGGTATCCTGCACAAGGACTCCCAAGTCCCATTGCATCTCAGAACTTTGAATTCTCTCCCCATTTAAATAATAGTCTGCCCATTTATTTCTTCTACCAAAGTGCATGACCGTACACTTTCTGACATTGTAATTCATTTGCCACTTCTTTGCCCATTTCCCCAATTGATCCAAGTCTTTCTGCAGACTCTCTGTTTCCTATCGATATCTATTGGCATCTCCCTAGAACAAGGGGTTTAGATGGATTGGAGTTTATTAGGTGTATTCAGGAAGGTTTCTTGACACAATATGTCAATAAGCCTACAAGGCTGCACTTGATTTGGTATTGGGAAATGAACCTGGTCAGGTGTCAGATCTCTCAGTGGCAGACCATTTTGAAGATAGTGATCACAATTTTATCTCCTTTGCAATAGTATTGGAGAGAGATAGGAACAGACAAGTTAGAAAAGAGTTTAATTGGAATAAGGGAAATTATGAGGCTATCAAACAGGAACTTGGAAGCATAAATTGGAAACAGATATTCTCAGGGAAAGGTATGGAAGAACTGTGGCAAATGTTCAGGGGGTATTTGTGTGGAGTTCTGCATAGGTACATTCCAATGAGACAGGGAAGTTATGGTAGGGTACAGGAACTGTGGTGTACAAAAAGCTAATAAATCTAGTCACAAAGAAAAGAAAAGCTTACAAAAGGTTCTGAGAGCTAGGTAATGTAGATAATAAGAAAGGGATGTGCTGGTGCATCTGGAAAGCATCAAGTTGAATAAGTTGCGGGGACTGGATGAGATGTACCCCAGGCTACTGTGAGAGGCGAGGGAGGAGATTGCTGAGCACCTGCTGATGACCTTTGCATCATCAATGGGAACGGGGAAGGTTCCGAAGGATTGGAAGATTGCAGATGCTGTTCCTTTATTCAAGAAAGGGAGTAGAAATAGCCCAGGAAATTATAAACCAGTGAGTCTTACTCAGTAAGTTGATGGAGAAGATCCTGAGAGGCAGGATTTATGAACATTTGGAGAGGTATAATATGATTAGGAATAGTCAGCATGACTTTGTCTAAAGCAGAGAATATGTACATGACGCTGGAAGCAGGTCAGGCAGCATCCGTGAGATAAGAGTAGCCAACGTTTCGGGCCGAGACCCTTCATCAGGAATGGGGGGGAAGAGAGGGCCGAAGCCCAGCAATAGAGATAGGGGAGGGGGTAGGGCCTAGAGGTGCCAGGTGGAAAACGAATCAGAGGTAGGATAAAGGGGGGAGGGGATAAGCATGAAAGAACTGTAGAGGTAAAGAAGCAGAAAGTTGAAAGGGGAAAGAGGCAGAGAGGAACCTGGGATAGGGGAAGGGGGAGGGGGAGGGAATTACCGGAAATTGGACAATTCAATGTTCATACCACCAGGCTGGAGGCTACCCAGACGGTAGATGAGGTGTTGCTCCTCCAACCTGAGTTTGGCCTCATCATGGCAGTAGAGGACGCCATGTATGGACATATCTAGATGGGAACGTGAAGCAGAGTTGAAGTGAGTGGCAACCGGGAGGTCCTGTCTATTGTGACGGACGGAGCGGAGGTGCTCGACGAAGCGGTCCCCCAATCTGCGTTGGGTCTCGCCGATGTAGAGGAGGCCGCACCAGGAGCACCGGATGCAATAGACGACTCCAGCAGACTCGCAGGTGAAGTGTTGACTCACCTGGAAGGACTGTCTGGGCCCGGAATGGTGGTAAGGGGGGAGGTGTTGGGACAGGTGTAGCATTTGCCCGGAATGGTGGTAAGGGGGACCTTATTGAATTTTTTGAGGATGTGACTAAACACATTGATGAAGGAAGAGTAGTAGATGTAGTGTATATGGATTTCAGCAAGGCATTTGATAAGGTACCCCATGCAAGGCTTATTGAGAAAGTAAGGAGACATGGGATCCAAGGGGGACATTGCTTTGTGGATCCAGAACTAGCTTGCTCACAGAATGCAAAGAGTGGTTGTAGACAGGTCATATTCTGCATGGAGGTTGGTGACCAGTGGTGTGTCTCAGGAATCTGTTCTTGGACACCTACTCTTCATGATCTTTATAAATAACCTGGATGAGGAAGTGGAGGGATGGGTTAGTAAGCTTGCTGATGACAAAAAGGTTGGAGGTGTTGTGGATAGTGTGGAGGGCTGTCAGAGGTTACAGTGGGACATGGATAGGATGCAAAACTGGGCTGAAAAGTGGTAGGTGGAGTTCAACCCAGATAAATGTGAAGTGGTTCATTTTGGTGGGTCAAATATGATGGCAGAATATAGTATTAATGGTAAGACTCTTGGCAGTGTGGAGGATCAGAGGGATCTTGGGGTCTGAGTCCATAGGATACTCAAAGCAGCTGCACAGGTTGACTCTGTGGTTAAGAAGGCGTACGGTGTATTGGCCTTCATCAATCGTGCATTGAATTTAGGAGCCGAGAGGCAATGTTGCAGCTATATAGGACCCTGGTCAGACCCCACTTGGAGTACTGTGCTCAGTTCTGGTCACCTCACTACAGGAAGGATGTGGAAACCATAGAAAGGGTGCAGAGGAGATTTACAAGGATGATGCCTGGATTGGTGAGCATGCTTAATGAGAATAGGTTGAGTGAACTAGGCTTTTTCTTCTTGGAGCAACGGAGGATGAGAGGTGACCTGATAGAGGTGTATAAGATGATGAGAGGCATTGGTAGTGTGGATAGTCAAAGGCTTTTTCCCAGGGCTGAAATGGCTGCCACAAGAGGACACAGGTTTAAGGTGCTGGGGAGTAGGTACAGAGGAGATGTCAGGGGTAAGTTTTTTACTCAGAGAGTGGTGAGTGTGTGGAATGGGCTGCCGGCAATGATGGTGGAGTCGGATATGATCGGGTCTTTTAAGAGGCTTTTAGATTGGTACATGGAGCTTAGAAAGAGAGCTATGGGTAAGCCTAGTAATTTCTAAGGTAGGGATATGTTCGGCACAACTTTGTGGGCCGAAGGGCTTGTATTGTGCTGTGGGTTTTCTATGTTTTTGATGTTTCTTTTTTTTCACTCCTGGCTCAACCACTTCCTCTGGCTGTTCCACCAGTTACACACTATCCTCTGTGTAAATAAGTGATCTCTCAGGTCTCTTAAATCCCTCCCCTCAAATCTTAGAGTCATAGAATCACAGACAAAATGGAAAAGTACAGTCCAGAAACAGGCCCATCAGCCCATCCACGCCAAAACAATTTAAACTGCCTAGTCCCATTGTAGAATTTAAGAGCACGGATGTAATGCTGATACTTTATAAGATACTGATGAGGCTTCACCTTGAGTACTGTGAACAGTTTTGTGCCCCTCATCTTACAAAAGCTGGCATTGGAGAAGGTCCGGAGGAGATTCACAAGGATGATTCCAGGAATGAAAGGCCTATCTTCCGAGGAATGTTTGATGGCTCTGGGTCTGTACTCACTGGAATGCAGAAGGATGAGGGGGGATCTCATTGAAACCATTCAATTGTTGAAAGGCCGAGACAGAGTAGATGAAACTGGAAAGTGCTTCTGTGCAAAGGGATCTGGGGGTCCTGGTGCAGGAAACACAAAAAGTTAGTATGCAAGTGCAGCAGGTGGTCAAGAAGGCCAATGGAATGCTGGCTTTTATTGCTAGGGGGATGGAGTATAAGAACAGGGAGGTCTTACTGCAGTTGTACCGGGTATTGGTGAGACCACACCTGGAGTACTGCATGCAGTTCTGCTGTCCATATTTAAGAAAGGACATACTGGCTCTAGAGGCAGTGCAGAGAAGGTTCACTAGGTTAATTCCGGGGATGGGTGGGTTGATGTATGATGAGAGGTTGAGTAGATTGGGACTCTACTCATTGGAGTTCCGAAGAATGAGAGGCGATCTTATTGAAACATATAAGATTGTGAAGGGGCTTGATCGGGTGGATGCGGGGAGAATGTTCCCAATGATGGGTGAAACTAGGACTAGGGGGCATAATCTTAAAATAAGGGGATGCCGTTCCAGGACTGAGATGCGGAGAAATTTCTTCACTCAGAGGGTAGTGGGGCTGTGGAGTTTACTGCCCCAGAGAGCTGTGGAAGCTACTACACTCAATAAATTCAAAACGGAGATAGACATTTTCCTGGATAAAAATGGCATTAGGGGATACGGTGAGCGAGCAGGTAAGTGGACATGAGGCTAGGTTTAGATCAGCCATGTGATCTCCTGGACCAGTTTTCGATAGCCTGGATGGGTCGGAGAGGAATTTTCCAGATTTTTTCTCTTCAATTGGCAACTCGGTTTTTTTTCCCCGGGTGATCACATGGGTTTGGGCGGGATGAATAATAAAATAAAATGGGCGGCATGGTGCCCTGTTGGTTGGCACTGTTGCCTTGTGGGATTCGGTGAAAACTAGAGTTAAGATTGGATCAGCCATGATCTTGTTGAATGGCGGAGCAGGCTTGAGGGGCCGATTGGCCTACTCCTGCTCCTATCTCTTATGTTCTTATGTGGACAGGATGTTTCCCATGGTGGGAGAGTCTAGGACAAGAGAGCACAGCCTCGGGATAGAGGGGCGCCCTTTCAAAGCAGAGATGCAGATAAATTTCTTTAGCCAATGGGTGGTGAATTTGAGGAATTTGTTGCCACATGCAGCTATGGAGGCCAGGTTGTTGCATATACTTAGGCAGAGATTGATAGGTTCTTGATTGGACATGGCATCAAGGATTAAAGGGGGAAGGCCGGGAACTGGGTTTGAGGAGGAGTTAAAAAAAAAAGGATCAGCCATGATTGAATGGTGGAGCAGACCTAATGGACCAGATGGCCTAATTCTGCTCCTAAGTCTTATGGTCTTGCACTAGGACCTTTGCCCTTCATATGTCTATCATCCATGTACCTATCCAAACCTCTTTTAAACTTTGAAATCAAACTTGCTTGGACCACTTGTGCTGGCAGCTCGTTCTACACTCTCAGCCCCCCTCAGAGTGAAGAAGTTTCCCCTCATGTTCTCCTTAAACTTTTTACCTTTCACCCTAATCCTAAATTGTAGTCCCACCCAATCTCAGTGGATCCAGATGTACAAAAAAGTTGGATGATCTCAGCAGGTCGGGCAGCATCTGTTGAAATGAGCAGTCAACGTTTTGGGCCGAGACCCTTCGTCAGGACTGAAGAAGGAGGGGGCAGGGGTCCCATAAAGAAGGTGGGGGGAGGGTGGAAAACCAATCAGAGGAAAGATCAAGGGGTGGGGGAGGGGAAGCGGGGAGGGGATAGGCAGGAGAGGTGAAGAAGGAAAGTAAGGGGAAAGCACTATGGGTAGTAGAAGGAGGCAGAGTCATAAGAGGTGATAGGCAGCTAGAAGAGGAGACAGAGTGAAGGTGGGATGGGGGAAGGGAGAGGGAGAGAATTACCGGAAGTTGGAGAATTCGATGTTCATACCAAGGGGCTGGAGACTACCCAGATGGTATATGAGATGTTGTTCCTCCAACCTGAGTTTGGCCTCATCACAGCAGTAGAGGAGGCCATGTATGGACATATCTGAATGGGAATGTGAAGGAGAGTTGAAGTGAGTGGCAACTGGGAGATCCTGTCTGTTGTGGCGGACAGAGAGTAGGTGCTCGATGAAGCAGTCCCCCAATCTGCGTCGGGTCTCGCCGATGTTGAGGAGGCCGCACTGGGAGCACCGGATGCAGGGATAAGTGCCAGGTGGGAGATCTGTGAGGAGGGACGTGTGGACCAGGCAGTCACGGAGGGAACAATCCCTGCGAAAAGCAGAGAGGGATAGAGAGGGAAAGATGTCCTTAGTGGTGGGGTCCTGTTGAAGGTGGCGGAAGTTGTGGAGGGTAATATGCTGGATCCGGAGGCTGGTGGGGTGATAGGTGAGGACAAGGGGAACACGGTCCCTGGTGTGGTGACGGGAGGATGGGGTGAGGGCCGAAGTGCAGGAAATTGAGGAGATGCGGGTGAGGGCATCACTGATGACGGCAGAAGGAAACCACGATTCTTAAAGAAAGAGGACATTTGGGATGTCCTGGAATGGAAAGCCTCATCCTTGGAGCAGATGCGGCGGAGACGGAGGAACTGGGAATGGGGAATAGAATTTTTGCACTTGGCAAGGTGGGAAGCCGTATAATAAAGGTAGTTATGGGAATCAGTGGGTTTATAGAAGATGTCAGTGGAATCTCAGTGGATAAAGGCTGCTTGCATTCACCCTGCCTATAACCCTCAGAATTTGGTATACCTCTATCAAGTCTCCTGTCAATCTTCTATGTGCTATGGAATGCAGTCCTAACCTATTCAATCTTAACCTCTACCTCAGGTTCTCCAGACCCAGCAACATCCTTGTAAGTTTTCTCTGTATTCTTTCAACCTTATTTACTTCTTAATATTATTGCAAAGAAAGCACAGCAGTGTCTCTGTTTACTCAGGTGTCTGTGGAGATTCGGCACGTCATGGAAAACCTTGGCAAACTTCTATAGATGTGTGGTGGAAAGTGTGCAGACCAGCTGCATTAGAGCCTGGTACGGGAACACCAATGTCTTTGAGTGCAAATTCCTAAAAAATGTGGTTGATTCAGCCCAGTACATCACGGATAACACCCTCCCAGCCATCTACGTGAAATGAAATTTACATGTAGAAGAGCAGCACCCATCGTTGAAGACCCTCACCACCCAGGCCAGGCTCTTTTCTTGCTGCTGCCATCAGGTAGAAGGTACGAGAGCCTCAGGACTCGCACCACCAGTTACTCCCCCTCAATTATCAGGCTCTTTAACGAAAAGGGATAACTACACACATTTAAAGACTCTGTTATATTGTTATTTCATGCTCGCTATTTACTTATATCTGCATTCGCAGTTTGTTTACAGTTGACAGTCCCTGATAATTACAGTTTACTGTTCTATCGATCTGCTAAGTATGCCCTCACAAGAAGAATCTCGGGGTTGTATGTGGTGACATGCATGTACTCAGTGATTCACCATCAATAACTAGTTATTGATGGTGCATCAATTTTATTGACTGGAAGAAGGAACGAGCAGTGAGTGACCACCATACTACATTCTGGAGACTGAGAGGCCGGGCTCAGACCTCCATCACCTTTATACAGGGGTCTGTGGGAGGAGCCACAGGAGCAGTCATCAGGGGGCGTGTCCAGACAGGTATATGTAGTTCACCACACTCAGATCACGCACTTTACCCTGAGCTTTGGCCAGAACTGCAGATAATACTCCAAGTGAGGTGTGGTGAACTACATATACCAGAGTGGTTTGCTCCCAACAGACCCCTGCTGACTGCTCCTGTGGCTCCTCCCACAAACCCCTGTATAAAGGCGAATGAGGCCTGAGGCCGGCCCTCATTCTCCAGGATGTAGTGTTGTTCATTCTTCCAGTCAATAAAAACCGATATCTCACTTCTTACGTCTCAGAGTGAGTTATTGATGGTGCATCATGAGGCCTCACCAATGTCTTCAACACACAGTAGCATCCCATCTCCTGTACTCAGTACTTTGATTTATGAAGGCCAAAGTCTTTACGGACATATTGTGGTGAACTAGATACACCTGTCTGGACTGCTCCTGTGGCTCCTCCCACAGACCCCTGTATAAAGGCGACTGTGGGCTGTGGCTCTTCCTCATTCCCCAGGATGTAGTGTTGTTCATTCTTCCAGTCAATAAAAGCCGATACCTCGCTTCCTACATCTCAGCGTGAGTTATTGATGGTGCATCAATTTTATTGACTGGAAGTTAAAACATGGAAACCGTTTTACGCCCAGAACGTTTAGATTTGGACCCCCAGGACCCTGAAGCAGCTCTTGCCTTTGAACACTGGCTTGTATGCTTCCAATCATACTTGGAGGAGGTTCGTGCAACCGACCCCGCTGTTAAGCACAGACTTCTCCTCTCGAGAGTCGCCCCAAAAGTTTATTCATTCATCAGGGACCTCTCGACCTACGAAGGGGCGCTTGACGCCCTCAAAAGACAGTACCTGCGGCCGGTGAACGCCGTCTACGCCAGACATCGCTTGGCCACGCGAAAACAGTGGCCTACGGAGTTGACTGCTGAATTTCTCTGAGCTCTACAGGCACTCGTGCAGACTTGTGACTGCAAAACACTCACAGCGGAACAGCATGTGGAACTCTTGGTCCGAGACGCCTTTGTGACCGGAATCAGGTCAGTGTATGTGCGCCAGCGGCTGCTGGAAAAAGCTGATCTGACCTTATGCTCAGCGATAGAGACGGCTGATACGCTGGAGGCGGCACAGCTGTACGCCGATGCGGTCCAGCCGTGTGATTCCCCGCCGCCACCGGTTCCTGCGAGCGAATTCGCCAACGCCGCTGCCAGTCGCGGTATCACGAACTCCTCGACCTCGTCAGGCATAAAACTTTGTTACTTTTGTGGGCTTCGGAAACATTCCAGAAACAGTTGCCCGGCTCGCGAAGCGACTTGTTCCAGCTGCGGAAAAAAGGGCCATTTCGCCAAGGTCTGTAAGTCTAAACCGCGTGTGGGGTCAAGCAGCGCTGCGTCTGAGACCTGGGGGCCGCCATTTTGCATGCCCGGATGTGAACAACCATCTTTGCCGGCGTCACCATGCCCCGCCCCTACCTACCCGTGTGCGACCTGGGAGCCGCCATCTTGCATGCCCGGATGTGAGCGGCCATCTTTGCCGGCGTCACCATGCCCCGCCCCCGACTCACCCCGTTCAACTCTGGCTCTTCCTCATTCCCCAGGATGTAGTGTTGTTCATTCTTCCAGTCAATAAAATTGATGCACCATCAATAACTCACGCTGAGATGTAGGAAGCAAGGTATTGGCTTTTATTGACTGGAAGAATGAACAACACTACCGTGACCCTCGCTCAAAGCGCTCCGCACCAGCTCGCAAGGTCGATGATGGACATCCTGGTGCAGGGACACAGGACTAGCTGCCTGTTTGACACAGGCAGCACTGAGAGTTTTATTGACCCGGCCACAGTGCAACGCTGTGGACTCGTGACACGGCCAGTACGTCAGAAGATCACCTTGGCTTCTGGGTTGCATTCCACAGACATCCAGGGGGGTTGTGTAGCGACATTGGTGGTGCAGGGCACAGAATATCGGAACTTTGCGCTACTGGTCATGCCTCAACTGTGCGCGCCTGTGCTATTGGGGCTGGACTTCCAGAGCCATCTCAAAAGTGTAACTATGGCATATGACAGGCCCCTCCCACCTCTCACTGTCAGGAATCCTCAGTTTGGTGGGACTTCGCCATATACTCCGTTACCACACGCACATACACACCGAACCACACATCCCGCCCAGCACCATGCCGATAGCTGTGCTACTGACACTACTTGCAGCCTCTCCACCCTCAAGATCCCTCCCCCATCGCTGTTCACCAACCTGACCCCCGACTGTAAACCGGTGGCGACTAAAAGCAGGAGGTACAGTGCAGGGGACAGGGCCTTCATTCAGTCGGAGGTGCAGCAGCTGCTCGGGGAGGGGATCATTGAGCCAAGCACAAGCCCTTGGCGGTCCCAGGTGGTTGTTGTTCGGACTGGGCAGAAAAATAGGATGGTTGTGGACTATAGTCAGACCATCAATAGGTTCACGCAGCTTGACGCGTACCCCCTACCCCGCATCGTGGATATGGTCAACCAGATAGCTCAGTACAAGGTGTACTCGACGATAGATCTGAAATCCGCTTATCACCAGCTCCCCATCCGCCCAGAGGACCGCCCCTACACCGCCTTCGAGGCGGGTGGCAGGCTCTATCACTTCCTGCGCGTCCCATTTGGTGTCACAAATGGTGTCTCAGTCTTCCAGAGGGAGATGGACCGGATGGTGGACCAGTACAAACTGAAGGCCACATTTCCCTATCTAGATAACATCACCATCTGTGGTCGCGACTGGTCGGATCACGACGCCAACCTCCAACGATTTTTCCAAGTGGCCGAAGCTTTGAACCTCACTTATAACAGGAACAAGTGTGTGTTCAGAACCACCCGACTCGCTATCCTTGGGTATGTCGTGGAGAACGGGGTCATTGGCCCTGACCCCGACCGTATGCGCCCCCTGTTAGAACTCCCTCTTCCCACCACTCTCAAGGCCCTTCAGCGGTGCCTGGGATTTTTTTCCTATTACGCCCAATGGGTCCCCCATTACGCAGACAAGGCCCACCCCTTGGTCAAGTCTACCACTTTTCCCCGCTCTGCCGAGGCCCGCGTGGCCTTCAGCCGCATTAAAGGGGACATTGCCAAAGCAACGATGCATGCGGTGGATGAGACCATTCCCTTCCAAGTAGAGAGTGACGCCTCCGATTTCGCGCTTGCCGCTACCCTCAATCAGGAAGGCAGGCTAGTAGCATTCTTTTCTCGTACCCTTCAAGGCTCTGAAATTCGGCACTCCGCGGTGGAGAAAGAAGCCCAGGCCATAGTGGAAGCTATTAGGCACTGGAGGCACTATCTCGCCGGCAAAAGGTTCACCTTGCTGACCGACCAGCGCTCGGTTGCGTTCATGTTCAGCAACCAACAGCGGGGTAAAATCAAAAATGATAAAATTTTGCGGTGGAGAATAGAACTCTCCACCTACAATTATGATATCCTGTACCGGCCTGGCAGACTCAATGAACCCTCTGATGCCCTATCCCGGGGAACGTGTGCTAGCGCACAGCTCGACCAGCTGTATGCCCTTCATGCCCATCTTTGCCATCCGGGGGTCACCCGATTTTACCATTTCATTAAAGCCCGGAACCTGCCGTACTCCCTGGAGGACATCAGGGCGATGACCAGGGACTGCCAGATCTGCGCTGAGTGCAAACCGCACTTCTACCGTCCTGACACTGCGCAGCTTGTCAAGGCCACCCGCCCTTTTGAGGGACTGAGTGTTGACTTTAAGGGCCCCCTTCCCTCCACTGACCGCAATGTCTATTTTCTCAGTATTATTGACGAGTACTCGCGATTCCCCTTTGCCGTTCCCTGCCCCGACACCACTACCACGTCCGTCATAAAAGCCTTGCGCCAGCTCTTCACTCTGTTCGGATATCCCTGCTATATCCACAGTGATAGAGGGTCCTCCTTTATGAGTGACGAGTTGCGCCGGTTCCTGCTAGCTAGGGGCATTGCTACTAGTCGAACCACGAGTTATAATCCCCGGGGGAATGGCCAGGTGGAGAGGGAGAATGCCACAGTGTGGAAGGCCACACTTTTAGCCCTTAAGTCAAAAGGGTTGCCGGTCTCTCGATGGCTGGAGGTCCTCCCCGAGGCACTCCACTCTATCCGCTCCCTGTTGTGTACGTCCACTAATGCCACCCCTCACGAACGCCTATTCTCTTTTCCCAGGAAGTCTGTCACTGGGACCACCCTACCAGTTTGGCTGACATCCCCGGGGCCAGTGCTGCTACGTAAACATGTGAGGAGTAATAAGTACTCCCCGCTGGTCGAGAGGGTTCACCTCCTGCATGCTAATCCCCAGTATGCCTACGTGGTCTTGCCTGATGGGCGGGAGGACACGGTCTCTGTCCGCGACCTGGCGCCCGCCGGAGCAGCAGACCACTACCCCGTACACTCCACGGTAACTATGAACCCTGTACCCGAGGTGACACCGCACACACCGTGCCACACCCAGACTCCTCACGACGCTCATGTACCCGGCATCTCGTACGCGTCTATTCCGGGGGCCTCGCACACACGTGAGGGATCTCTGACACCTCCAGTTGGGACAGAACCAACCCACTCTCCACCTCCGATGCAAACACCACCTCCGGCACCTGTGCCATCACCACCTCCGGCACCTGTGCAATTGCAGCCGGAGCTACGTAGATCGCAGCGAACGATTCGATCACCTGATAGACTTAACCTGTAAATATACTTGGGGACTCTTTTAAAACAAAGGGGGGGGGGGTGAATGTGGTGAACTAGATACACCTGTCTGGACAGTTCCTGTGGCTCCTACCACAGACCCCTGCTGACTGCTCCTGTGGCTCCTCACACAGACCCCTGTATAAAGGCGACTGTGGGCTGTGGCTCTTCTTCATTCCCCAGGATGTAGTGTTGTTCATTCTTCCAGTCAATAAAAGCCGATACCTCGTTTCCTATGTCTCAGCGTGAGTTATTGATGGTGCATCACATATCTACCTGTGGCACCACTTACAATGAAGTATGGACCTGCATTCCCTGATCCCTTTGTTCTACCACACTCAGCATCCCACCATTCACCGTGTAAGACCTACCCTGGTTGAAGTGCAACACCTCGCACCTGCCTGCATTAAATTCCATCTGCAAACACGAGGAAATCTGCAGATGCTGGAAATTCCATCTACCGTTTTTCAGCCCATGTTTCCAGCTGATGTATTTCCCTTTGCAAGCCACGATAGCCTCACTGTCCACTACATCCCCAATCTTAGTGTCATCCACAAATTTGCTGATCCAGTTAAGCACTTTATCATTGATATAGGTCTGTGTTCTCTCGTTTTGGATTCTCCAGCCCTGGAGAAAAGACTGTGACATATCTACACACCTCATGATTTTAATGATAAATCAGAAAAAATATTAATATAGTTTATTCAGAGATACAGGCCCTTCTGACCCGACCTCCCAGCAACCCACCGACTTAACCCTAGCCTGATCACAGGACAATTTACAATGAACCTTCTAAGCGGTACGTGTTTGGACTGTGGGAGGAAACCAGAGCATCCGCAGGAAACCCACACGGTCACGGGGAGAGTATGCAGACTCTTTACCAATGATGCTGGAATTGGACGCAGGACACTCGAATGCCCGAAGTTGTTATAGTGTCACGCTAACTGCTGTGCTACTGTGGCACCCAAAGTACTTTATTTTATCATACTTGAAATAACCAGAAAATTGCTGGAGGAACTCAGCAGGTCAGGCAGCATCTATGGAGGGGAATAAACAGTGGATGTTTTGGACTGAGACCCTTCTTCAGGACTGGAAAGGAACAGGTGAAGAATCTGCAAGATCTTTTGTGTTTATTAGTATTTGAAATAAACTTTTTTTTGTTTAAAAAGAAGCACACTTCCAAAACAAAACTGATTCAAAAGTTCGAGATTCAAAGTACATTTATTGCCAATGTATGCAGTGTACAACCCTGAGACCCTTCTTTCCCACAGGCACCGAACAGAGAGAACCATTCAAAGAAAAGCATCAACCACTCCCCCACGCAAAAAAAACACAAATTGTGCAAACGGCAAAAAGCAAGCACAAAACATAAGAGTATAAAAACAGAAATTCGCAAGGCTCCAGGCATATTCAGTTCAGTCCAAAGTACACTGAACTTTAAATGTTCAGAAAAGCTGGTTGCATCGCCATTTGTTACGGAGGGCCACTGTGCAGGATGGAAAAAGCTGCAGTAAGTTGTAAACTCTGTCGGCTCCATCTTCCCCTCTGCTATCCGGTTTCCGAATGGCAGCAGCAACGACATGAAATCCCTTTCCCCTTTGTTATTTATTTTTGTGATCTGTGGCAAAGCAGATTTCACACTCTACAAGTCAGTGTCTGTAAGCGTGGAAGTGCTCCTCCGCCGAAGAGGATGTCGCAAGCGGAACGAGAACGCCGGTCGCGCTGCGAGGTTTGTCCGCGCCGAGAGCCCGTACGGCAGTGCGGACGTGTGACTGCGGCGGGGCCCAGCGGTGCCGAGGGCGCGTTCCCGGGGGGTCCGAACCGGAGAACCGCACCGACCGGCCGACCGACCGACCGAAAATGGCTGCAGACTGGGCTGAGATCCGCCGGCTGGCGGCCGACTTCCAGCGAGCGCAGTTCGCCAGCACCGCGCAGAGGTAGTCAGAGTGGAGGGGGAGGGGGACGGGGAGGGAGGAGAGACAGGGGTAGGTAGGGGGAGGGGAGGGAAGTGGGGTGGTGGTGGGCAGCGGTACACAGAGCCAGTCATCTATAAAAAGGCTCCTGCCTGCTGTACAGAGCCCCGCCCCCCGAGTTTACCACCACCCCAGTACACACTCCCTCTTCACGCTCCCCAAATCCTCCGGATTCTGCCACCCTATCCCAGGGTATACACTCCCTCACCAACCCGCTCAGGTATGCATCCCCTTGCTACCTCAGTCACTTCCTATAACGACTGCACTCAGTGCCTTTCGGCCTGAAACTCTTTTAGCAGCCATGCTAAAGGCCTTGTTCTGCAGGGATGGGTGATGGTTTAGTTCAACTCTGTCAATCCCGTTTTCCTACTCAGTACTAATTGGCCTTTCACTGATCACTTTACCCATCGTTACGCTTTAACGCTGTATAGTTTTACGAGCTGTCTGGTGCAAACAAAAATCAATGAAAATCAACTACATTGACATCAACTTTACCATTTTAAAGAAAACACGTGCGAAGCAAGTGAATAATTTTGGAAATGTTGCTTGGAGACTGTAGTTGCTTCCATATGTTTCAGGATTGCAAAGTTCTTGTGCACTTTGAAGTTGCTCATTTTCATGTAGTACCTTCGAAGTGCAATTTCTGATTTCGCTCTGTGGAACCACAGTACCGCCAAGAGGTTGGCTTTATTTGTCATAAGTACATCAAAACATGCAGTGGAACACTTTGTGCCCAGAGTCACATTATCCTGTTCCAGTTGGCCCCTCCACCCCCATCTATCACACCAATCACCGCACAGTAAACTCTAACCCACTTTTTATCATGCTGTTCACGTTGAACATGCCAGTATTTACGCACTTTTAATTCCATATTTGTACTTTCACTTCTATCTTTATTTTTAAATAATTCTTTTTCCTTTATTGAACTTTTTTTTTGTTGTATGTCATGCCACCACACCACGGCAAATCCCTAATACAGGTATTTGTATATGGCAAATAAAGTTGATCCTTGAAAAAGATAAACACAAGAAAATCTGCAGTGTTGGAAATCCAAAGCAACACACACAATGCTTGAGGAACTCAGCAGCTCAGGCGGAGGAGTGAATAAATAGTCAACATTTCGGGCTGAGACCCTTCTTCAGGACTGGAAACAAATGGGGGGGGGGGGGAGAAGGAGGATAGCTAGGTGATAGTGAAGCCAGGTGGGTAGGAAAGGTAAAGGGCTGCAGAGGAAGAGAGGCAAGTGGACCATAGGAGAAAGGGAAGGAGGAGGTGATAGGCAGGTGAGAAGAGGCCAGAGTGGGGAATAGAAGAAGAGTGGAGGGGAAGGGAAATAAATTACTAGAAGGAAAAATGGATATTCATACCATCAGGCTGGAGGCTACCTTAAAAAAGACATACAGTTTGAGTATTTGAAATGCTCGGGGGTGGAAGTGTGTCGGATTTCAGATTTTTTGTGATTTTGGAATATATAATGAGATAGCTTGAGATTATCAGAATTCCCGACACTAAATTTGTGTGCTACCGCTAAGCAGTCTTTATCTTACACTTGTTCACACATCTGTACTGATACAGTTGTTCATGTTGGATTTTCATCAGCAATGATCTTGGCAAACTCATCAGTGAATTTCTTTGCTGCTTTGTGATCAGCAGACGCTTTATCTCCACAGATCTTTAAGAATTTAGTGCTGTGCCTTTTGTTAAATTTCTGCAACCAGCCTGCTGAATATTCACAATTGCCTTCAATTTTGAGTTCATTGTGATAGATCTTTGCTTGTTTCACGATCGGCACACTGTGAAGCAACTTGGGTTCAGTCTGACGAATCCACTCTTTCAGTGCATTATGAAGATCTTCATTTTTCGCTTTATGGAGTGTTTTTCTATTTTTGATTGACTGCTGTTCATTACATATGTGAAGTCACTTTTCAGAACTGTCTGGTGCGCAGAGCCTTGTGCGTCACCTGGGAACCTTCCCAGCACCTTGTAGGATTTTCCGTTTGTGATGTCACGTCAACACTGAAAAGAATTTCCTATTTGAAAATTTTTGGATTTTGTAATTTTGGATAAGGGGTACTCAACCTGTATTTTAAAAATGAACAACATAATATTGTGCAAAAGTCTTAGGCACATATATAGCTAGGGTGCCTAAGACTTGTACAGTACTGTAGTAATTTTATGCATTGCACTGTACTGCTGTTGGGGAAAAAAATGAGTGATGATAAACCTGATTCTGATCTGGGTCTGTATTATGGACTGAGAGTGGGAAGGGGGCAGGAAGAGGGGAATCATGGTTAGGAAAAGGGGAAGGGAGAGGGGAGGGAGGGGAAAGCACCAAAGGGACATTCTGTAATGATGAATAAACCAATTGTTTGGAATCAAGTGACCTTGCCTGGTGTCTCAGGGCTAGGTGTGTCATCCCTGCCCCGGCACTCTTCTGCCACGACCCTCCCACAGCGCTGCTCTCTCGCCATTCTAAACATCCTTTGCTCCTGCAAGATTTACAAACTTGCTCTCTGCTCCACGTTGACTGATGCAGTACTGTGCAAGCATTCCAGCTATATATGTATATATAATGTACAAAAAACTTTTACACGGTACTGTAGACCTAAACTTTTATTTACAATCTCATTCCTGTAGGTTATCGGAACGAAACTGTGTTGAAATTGTTGCTAAGCTGATAGCAGACAAACAGTTGGATGTGATACACACGTTGGATGGTAAGGAGTATATCACTCCAGCTCAAGTTGCTAAAGAGATGCAGGATGAGCTGTACATTCATGGAGGTGAGTTTGCAAATCCTATGTTACTGAGTAACTGGAACTCTCTTCAATCAGGATATAGCAATGAAGTAGGATATTTGGCCCAATGAGCTTCCATCTTCACTTTCAAAGAACAAGCTGGTTCGTTCCATCCCTGTAATTTTTTTTCTTAAAACATATATCAGTTTAAACTTTTTCAATGAACGTATTTGATGGCCAGAATAGCCTAATTCTGCTCTTGGGTCTAAGTGGTCTTTACTGGATCTCTGCTAAATTTTAAGAGTCTGAATAAAGGCATTGTGAATTTAATGTGAAAACTGTAACTGATGTTGATAGTCCAGAATTACTGAGTCATGATCAACATGGGTACATTTCACTATAGAACTTATTCATTACCTGTCTTAAGCCTTTTATGATTTATTGAAATTAAATAGCTAGATAAATGTATGTAATAATTTAACTGGTTATGAATTAGGTGTATAGTGTATTAAATACATTCTAACGAAACACCATTGTCAAAATCCATCTAAAGAAAATCACTTTGTAAAAGGTTCTCACATTTCATATCTATAGTTGGTGAGAGGAAAACCAGGATGAAAGATCAATTTTGCCTATTGTAAAAATGTGCGTCACTTACCATTCACAAAATAGTTCTGTGAATGGCTCTCAGTGTGCGTCTATCTATCTTTCGCTGTTGATTTCCGCTGTATTTTCTGTGGCCAAAGATTAGGATTGAAACAATAAATTTAAAAGTTAAACACAAGATTCTGCAGATGGGAAATCCAAGGCCGTGTACACAAAATGCTAGTGGAACTTAGCAGGTCAGGGAGCATCTTCTTCAGAACTGAGGAATTTGAATCTTATTCAAAGTTCATTTTATTATGTTATGAACCCCGTAACTGGGTATCTTACCAGCAAAGATAGGAGTATCCGTTGGAGTCTGATGATACTATTTTTAACAGTATTTATTAGTAAAAATACACAAAAATAATATCAATGTAAATATACAAATAATATACGTCATCAATACTAAACCTAAAAATGCAGGTATAATAATAATCGATAAGAAATAAGCTTTTTCGTTGTCTAGGGGATAATGAATTGTCCGACGGAAATATAAAGTTCAGTTCAGTTCATGCAGGCTGCGGTAGTTGTTGGTCGCTATGTTGCAATTGTTGGAGAGAGAGAGAGAGAGTAACAGCTATTGACTTGCTGACTTTCCTTTACGATCTTGATCCGTCGATGCGTTGTCGTGGCCATTCACGTATGACCCCTCCGTCCTTTAGCTGGACCGTTCTTCCGTGGCGGACTCGTCACCCAGGCAAGGGTGGACACACACACAAGCCCCCACTGGTCTCGTAGCGTCTCTCCTGGTGTGTCTGAGGGGTGTTTCCCCAGACCCTACTGTTATCCCCACTCACAGGGTCTCAGGTGTCAATCAGGTTGGGATGATGCAACCCATCAACCAGACCACTCTGGTTGCCCCCTGAGGGGTTTCAATGAATAGAACAGTACTCAATACACAATTCTTCTCCAAGAGACAATAGCAGTAATCAGTGTTTCCGTTCCGCTTTTGTTAGGAGGAGAGATACCACTTTTGTGTATCTCTGCGTTGTCTCTCTCTCATTTCCTTGGTATCAGACCCAAAATAGTAGTGATTTTGCGATTCTCAAAAGGGGGGGGGGGCGACTTTGCACCCTTCTGCCCATCAGAGTTGCTCCTCATTCGTAACAATTATCAAAGTACATATATGTCGCCCAATACTACCCTGAGATTCATTTTCTTGCAGGAATTCACAGTAGAACAAAATAGTAAAATCAATAAAAACTTAAATACAAATATTAACAAATAAGTAATGAATATTAAGTAAATAAATGAATGAACTGATAACATTAGTTACAGAGTCCTTGAATGTAAGTCCAGAGGTTGTGTTCATTGATCAGTGTTGTGCTCAGTGAAGTTATTTCCTGTGGCTCAGATGCCTAATGGTTGAAGAGTAATAACTTCCTGCACCTGGTAGAATGGGACCTCTTTCTCCTGGACCTCCTTCCTGATGGTAGCAGTGAGAAGAGAGCATGGCCTAGATGAAGGGGGTCCTTGATGGATGCAGCTTTCTTGTAGCAGTGCTTCTTGTACTAAATATACTCAATGGTTGGAGGGGTCTAGTATGGTGTGGGATATTTTTCTGTTGCACTTTGTGTAGGAACAGTATTGGATATATCTATTTATCAATGGTATGTATTATTGTCTTTTCTAAAAAAATTACTTAAAGACCTGTGTTTACCTGTCCATTGCAGGTAAAGCCCTCCCCACTATTGAGCACATTTACCTGACATGTTGTTCCAAGAAAGCAGCATCTAACATCAGGGACACTCACCACCCAGGTCATTCTCTCTTCTCACTGCTGCCATCAGGAAGAAGGTACAGAAGCCTCAGTACTCACACCACCAGGTTCAGGAGCAGTCATTACCCCTCAACCATCAGGTTCTTGAACCAACTCACTCAACTTCAATTGCCCCATCATTGAAATGTTCCCACTACCAATGTGCTTACTTTCAAGGACTCTTCGTCTCATGTTCTCGATGTATATTGCTTGTTTATTTATTATTATTGTTTCTTCTTTTTGTATTTGCTGTTTGTCTTTTCCAATGCCCCAGCTGGACAGTCTTTCATAGATTCTGTTATAGTTACTATTTGATGGACTTATGAATGCCCACAAGAAAATGAATTTCAGTGTTGCATATGGTGACATATATGTACCATAATAAGATTTGCTTTAAACACTTTTTAACAAGCTTGAATTTGAGGTTTCTATCTGATATTTTCAGCTGAATTCAGATTCTAATGCTGTAGGTTCCTCAGTCCTGCTTTGCAATCTTTTCCATAGATTTTTGGCAAATTATAGATACATTTTTAAAAATAGAAAAAAGGTACAATTTTGAAAGATATATTTTGGGTGAATATTTTATTAGAGGGAACAGAAATGGCTATTCAACTTCTACATAAAATTTAAATTGCCCTGTTCAATATTTAAAGTGGTCTGTGATTACATATGCAAACCACTAACATGTATTTATTTCAAGTCAGTAAAGACTGGTGCAATCACTAAGGACTGGAAGTGTTGTCTCGGTATGCAGGAAGGGTGACTGCATTGGCCCTGGTAATGATAGACCAGTAAGCTTAATGTGTATCGTAGGTAAGCTAATGGAAATATTAATAAAGAATGAGATGGATCAGCTGATAAGAACAGGTATGTTAGCAGAAAGTCAACATGGGTTCAGAAAGGGGAAATCATGTTTTACTAATAGCTTGAGTTCTATGAAGTGGCTGCTACAATTTATGATAACAATAGAGTGGTTGATATAATTTACGGACTTTCAGAAGGCTTTTGACAAGGTAGCTCACAAGAAGTTAATTATCACATTACAGGAAGCAGGGATTCAGGGTAAGGAGCGCCAGTGGGTGTGAATTAGCGCAAAAACAGAAAAGTTATGATGAGAGGATCATTTTCACACAGAAGCTGTTCAAAGTGGGGTTCCACAGGGATCAGTTTTGTGGCTGCTGCTGTTTTTAATTTACATTAAAGATTTGGGTAAGCACATAACAAATAAACTAGTAAAGTTTGCCAGTGACACAAAATTAGGGGGCCGGGCTGATAACATTCAGGCAGCAGAATCAACAGTTAGATCTAAACAAAATCCAGATGTGGGCAGATAAATGACAGATGAAATTTAATATAAGCAAATGTAAAATACTACATACAGGAAGTAGAAATATTTGATATAAGTATGCAGTGGGGGTCTTGAGTAGAAAGTGCACTGTATGAGAAGGATTTGGGCGTCCCAGTAGACTCACCACTATCAACATCTAGACAACACACAGAGGTAATTTGGAAGGCTAGTAGAATTTTGGGCTACATAATGCGCCCAGTGGAGCTCGAGTCTAGAGATGCTCTTGTTAAGCTTTACAATGCACTTGTGAGGCCACACCTTGAGTACTGTGTACCATTTTGTGTGAGGGATGTGAAAGCACTGGAGAGTCCAGAGAAGGGCAACGAGACTCATTCCAAGTCTGCAGGGTATGAGCTATTGTTACATACCCCGTTACTGGGTTAACAGACCAGCAGGAATGGAAGGATACGTTGGAGTCTGGTGGTACCAAAAACTAAAGGTGTTTATTAGTAAACTAAGCAATACAATATCAAAATTGCAAATATACATATAAAACAAGTTAGCAATAATAAACATAGAAGTGTAGGAATAATAATCGACAATAATAAACAAGCTCTATCAATGTCTAGGAGTAAATGAATTGTCATAAGAGAATATAAAGTTCAGTTCAGTTCTTGTGTGTTGAGGTAGTTGCGGTTGTTGTACTGTAATTTGTTGGGCGAGAGAGAGAGAGAGCGAGCGAGATGTAACAGCTGCAGCAGGCAAACCTTCCGTTGTCTTCTTATTCCTTTGTACCGTTGTGGTCATTTGGTTATGACCCCTCCGTCTTCGGCTAGACCGTTCCTCTGTGGTGGACTCGTCACTCTGGCATGAGTGGGCACACACACAAGGCCCTGCCGTCACACTGTGAGCTTTATTGACCGATCTGATTCGGTCCTCGAAGCCCCCACCTTCCTGTGGGTGCACAACACTCGGTCAGTGTCCACTGGTGTGTCTGAGGGGTGTCTCCCCACACCTGTCTTTTATCCCCACTGACGGGGTATCAGCCATCCATCAACTCAAAATGACCATGTCCGTCAAACTAGGTCACTCCTGCTGTCTCCTTAGGAATGTTAACGAGCAAAGTAATATCCTTGCAGCGAAAGGTAAACAATCCAGGAAGAAGACATAATACATAAATCAACTGTCTTTCTCTCTCTTATCTGTAGCAGATGCCTTTACCTCTGTTCTGCATCTCTCTCTCTCATTAGCAGCATAGCAACAGCAATAGTTCATAGTTCTCAAAGGGGGGGGGAATGTTTAACTCTGCACCCCATTTCCATCAGGTCTGTTCATCACTAATAACATTCCAAACTCCCATGTTCCAAGGTGCAGTAGCCTCATGATAACTGCTACGCTACTGGGGTATTCCTACAAAAATGCATAACTTCACTGTTTCTGAATGAAATTTCACTGTCTTATTCTGAAACTTGTTCCTTTTTGCCTCACTGAGTTGTACATCCTCAAATTTCATATCATTAAAATCTAATGTAAACAGCAAAGACCCTAATGTAATTCATTGACCTGCCACACTTTACCTCCATTCTGAGGGGGGGAGAGGAATATCTGACCATGTTCTTCATCCCTTTTAGCATGATCAAATGGTGGGAGTATTCGATGGACCGAATGGCCTTATTCTGCTCCTGTCTCCAATGGTCTTATTCACCCAGTGCTTGGTGGCAGCAGGACAGAAATCCAGACGTGCCAGCCACCCAACAGTGTTTTGATTCAGATTCGGATTGAATAGGGAGATATCAGACTAAAGTGAAGAAGCGTTTCTTTACATGGCAAGTTGTGGACATATGGAACGAACTACCTAGTTGTGTAGCTGAAAGTAGTACCTTAGAGACTTGCAAATCTAAACTTGATGGTTACTTCAACACACTATGTGAATAGGAAATTGGCCAGCTTTGTTGGGCTGAATGGCCTGTTCTTGTCAAAAACTTTCTAATGTTCTATTTCCCTTACTTTTCAGGCAGGATAAATATTGTGGATCTTCAACATGTGAGTAAATTTTTTGTTTAAGATCTTTATTTTAATTTTGCACATTGAATGTTCAGTTTGAGTTTAATCTGAGGTTGAGATGTCTGCGATCTTTTAACAATGACCAAATTAAAGCAGTAAATGTATTGTTGGTGCCTATTTGTATAGACAAACCTGGCTCTGATGTCAAACCCTTGAAAGAGGCTAATTTGGACAGAACCATAAAGTTAAAAAGAAATCTCTCCCACAACAGAATACTTTAAATGCTTTAAGTTTGATTTAGGCCACTAACAACGCTTAATTAATTTGGCTACAGACCAAGTGCTGCTAAACGGGATAAGTCAGGTAGACTCTGGATGGTTGGCATAGAGATGGTGGACCAAAGAGTCTATTTTTGTTCTGTATTCTGGGCTCAAGACAACTTGAATGAGAAAACTAGCTTTAGTCTCTTTTGTAATGATTTGTAAATTGTCCATGTTGTAATTAGGGCAATGAGGTGATCGGTTCCCTATTTGAGAACCCGCCTTGTATCACATGTAAATGAGAGGAGAGAAGCAGTCGAACCCATGTTGAACGATAATAAACCTGATTCTGATTCTGAAAATGTTTTGTACACAAAGAAAATGAAACAGCTTGGGGATAATGGCAATGATGTAGAAGATCAACAGTAACTTTCCTGTAATACCATGGGTTCTTAACTTGGTAAGCAGCCTCGTGTGTAGTACCTTCTCAAAGGCCTTTTGGAAGTTCAAATATACAACATCCACTGCATCCCTTTTATCTATCCTACTAGCTATCTTCTCAAGGAGTTTCAACAGGTTTGTCAGGCAAGATTTTCCCTGAAGGAAACCATGCTGACTTTGAAACCATCTTGTCCTGTGTCACCAAGTACTCCGTAGCTTCATCCTTAGCAATTGACTCCAGTATCTTCCCAACTACTGAGGTCAGGCTAATGGTCTATAATTTCCTTTCTGCTGCCTTCCCCCTTTCTTAAAGAATGGTGTGGCTTTTGCAAATTTCCAGTCCTCTGGCACCATGCCAGTGTCCAATGATTTTTGAAAGGTTATTACTAGTACCTCCACAATCTCTATCACTACCTCTTTCAGAACCCTAGGGTGCAGTTCATCTGGTCCGGGTGACCCTTAGGTCTTAGCGCTTTTTAAGCACCTTCTCCCTTGTAATAGTAACTGCTCATTTTTCTTCCCTCACACTCTTCAACTTCTGGCACATTGCTAGTCTCTTTCATAGTGAAGACTGATCCAATCTACTCATTTAATTCATCTGCCATGGCCTTGGCCCCATTTATTATTTCGCCCTGATTTTCTAGTGGTCCTATATCCACTCTCATCTCTTTTATTTTTTAAATACTTGATAAAGCTTTCACTATCCATTTTGATATTATTTGCTAGCTTGCTTTCATATTTAATCTTTTCCCTCCTAATGATACTTTTAGGTGGTCTTTGTAGGGTTTTAAAAGCTTCCCAGTTCTCTGTCTTCCAATTCATTTTTGCTTTTTTGTATGCCCTCTCTTTTGCTTTTACATTAGCTGATGAAATGGTTGGGCCAAATGGCCTAATTTGGCTGCTGTAGCTTCTGGTCTTGTGGTCTTACTAGTAGATGATAAGACCATAAGACCTAGGAGCAGAATTAGGCCATTCAGCCCATTGAATCTGCTCCATCATGGCTAATTTATCATCCCCCTTAATCCCATTCTCCTGCCTTCTCCCCTTAACCTTTGACGTTCTTATTAATCAAGAATCTAGAAACCTCCACTTTTAATATACCCAATGAAATTTACCTCCACAGCTGTCTGTGGCAATGAATTCCACCGATTCACCAATTCTGGCTAAACATGGGATATATGATTCATATGTCTTGTTTGGATTCACATCTTATTTGTTATTTGATGTTGAGATATATATTCTTTGAGCTCTTGTGATGCACTTTGGCATGATTGGATGTCTATCCAAGGCCCAAACTGTACCGCATTGTGCTTCATTTAATTCATTTGGAGTTGTTCAGGGTTTTCAGCAGTTCAGCTAGCATTTTTATTATCCACTGGCATGACCATAACCAGTTAGCTTTTCTTAACAATTTATCTCTCAAAATTCAAAATCGGCTCTTTCTGGTGTATTTCCTCATCTGTTTTCCTATAGGATCACCAGACTCAAAAAGCCGTTAATTTTTTCAACCAGTACAGTCGATCAACACCTGGCCCACAAACTCACCCACCACTACTATGTGGCATTATTCAGGGTGCCAGACAATTACTTTTCCCCAAGTAGTAAAGCTGATCCACCTTTCCACAGCCCCACCTGCATTCATTTCCTGTCAGTCACCCTGTGTGCAGACACTCCTGTGCCTAGAGTCACTTTATGGACATACAATTAATCTATGTATATAAGCTATCTTATGTATTTATATTTATTATGTTTGTTATTGTTGTATTCTTTATCACGTATTTATATGTTGCATCAGATCCAGAGTAATAATTATTTCATTCTCCTTTACACTTGTCTACTGGAAATGACATTAAACAATCTTGAATATGTTATTTTGATAATTTGCATAGTCAAACTATGTTAATATTTTGTTTTTGAATATTTCTTTAGATTCTCAATGTGGATCTAACACACATTGAAAGCAAAGCAAGTGACATTGTTAGATCAAACCGAGATATTCAGCTTGTGTTAGGCCAGCTGATCGATGAGTGAGTATTGCCAATTTCTTTATCCTAATTGACCTGTAACAATGGAAAGATTTTAACATTAATTGGATTTCAAAGGCACATTAGTTTATGTTTCATTCATCTCTGGTTAGACACAGGGGCGTGAGCAATAAAGCATTTATCTCACATCGTTAGAGATTCAGGTACAGTCCTGACCTTGAGCTGGAGTTCAGCTGTTCTTGTGACCATTTGGGTTTAAAGATTAGCTTTATTTGTCATGTGCACATCGCAACATAACAGTGAATGTGTCATTTCTGTCAACTCAAATCAGTGTGGATCGTACTGGGCAGCCCATAAATATCACCGTGCTCCATAATTCACTGACATTAACCTGTACGTCTTTGTGAGATGGGAGGAAATTGGAGCACATGCAGGAAAGCTAGGCAGCCACAGAGAGAACATACAAACTCCTTACAGTGGCCAGTAATTGAACCCCAGTTGTACAGCTGGTCCTGTAATAGCTGTACTCTTTACCACTGTACTACCATGTCACTGTGCAGAGTTTTCTCAAGGTGTTACAGCAGGGGTGTCAAACTCATTTTAGGTCACGGGCCGGATTGAGCAAAATGCAGCTTCATGCGGGCCGGATCAGTCGGACGCGTGCGAACGCAGCTTTCGTTGCCTCCGTTTTTTCAGCCTGCTCTCATGTGTCTCAGTCTCTGCTATAACTACAAAGTGTTTCACTTTACAAATTCCGTTTCTTATGAAGAAGACTGCCGAATAAACACTAAAAACCCTGAAAACCTGGTACCTGAATAAACTCAGCATTAGCCATATCATACGCCATAGGCGCTTCGATTACTGGGGCCAGCTTTAATAGTAATTAGATATTATCTCGCGGGCCAAAGATAATTCCACCGCGGGCCGGATTTGGCCCGCGGGCCTTGAGTTTGACATATATGTGTTACAGTTTTCTTCCACATCCCAAGACATGGGTTGGGAGTTAAATTGGCCACTGTATATTGCCACTTGTACATAGGTGATTGGTGATCAGTGCACTCATTGGACAAAGGAGCTATTTCTGTGCAGTCTCTCTCGATAACTTCTCAAACCACCTCTCCAGCCATTTCGCAAGACTGCACGTGGGGCTTTACCCCTCATCAACCCCTTTGTAATTTTAATTTGTCCCCAAGCCCACGGTCCCCCCCATCCCCATTATCGGTATAGACTAGCCTCCTGACTGTGCATTTTTCTACTCTAATCAAATGTTGTTACCAGCATTAACTTGTTCTTTACCCCCAGCATGTCTCCTGCTTTGTGAATCCTCCCTGTAGGTAACTCTTTTCCTCAATAATGGCCAAGTATCTGGCCTTTTCTCTGATTCCTATTTGCCTTTTCTGATTTACACTTTGAATTCTTACTATGTTAGATTATTGCAAACGTACATGTAACGTTCTGGTTCTGTGCGATTTTTTTTCCTCTCTCGCTGTCACTTTGTGTGTAAGTTATCTCTTTCCTGTCCTGCTGTCAAGTACCTGACACGATTCCCTTGATTCCTTTTGTAGCTGTTGCACTGGAGCAGCACAGGTTAAAGATTTAATTGTGTAATTATTGTCTCCCTAACCACCACCCCTCCAGCACTTGGGTACTGAAGAATGACAATAAACAATCTTGAAAGTGATTTTTGTGTTCGGAATTCCCTTTCTTGCTTTACATTGGAAAAGCTTTGTCCCAGAAATGTCCAACAAGTGGTCAGCTTTGTTCAATGCTTTAACAGGACAGGGGCTGCCATAGTATTGTGGTAAAATATAAAAAAATCTGGCACAATTAAATGGTAGCCCTGTCCTTTTGGACCATTGAGTCAATAGACAATAGGTGCAGGAGTAGGCCATTTGGCCCTTCTAGCCAACACCACCATTCACTGTGATCATGGCTGATCATACACAATCAGTACCCCGTTCCTGCCCTCTCCCCATATCCCTTGACCCCGCTATCTATAAGAGCTCTATCTAACTCTCTCTTGAATGCATCCAGAGACTTGGCCTCCACTGCCTTCTGGGGCAGAGCATTTCACATATCCACCACTCTCTGGGTGAAAAAGTTTTTCCGCATCTCTGTTCTAAATGGCCTACCCCTTATTCTTAAACTGTGGCCTCTAGTTCTGGACTCACCCATCAGCGGGAACATGCTTCCTGCCTCCAGCGTGTCCAATCCCTTAATAATCTTATATGTTTCAATCAGATCCTCTCTCATCCTTCTAAATTCCAGTGTATACAAGCCCAGTCGCTCCAATCTTTCAACATATGACAGTCCCGCCATTCTGGGAATTAACCTTATGAACCTACGCTGCACTCCCTCAATAGCAAGAATGTCCTTCCTCAAATTTGGAGACCAAAACTGCACACAATACTCCAGGTGGGGTCTCACCAGGGCCCTATACAGCTGCAGAAGGACCTCTTTACTCCTATACTCAATTCCTCTTGTTATAAAGGCCAGCATGCCATTAGCTTTCTTCACTGGCTGCTGTACCTGCATGCTTGCTTTCATTGATTGATGTACAAGAACACTTAGATCTCATTGTACTTCCCCTTTTCCTAACTTGACTCCACTTAGATAGTAATCTGCCTTCCTGCTGTTGCCACCAAAGTGGATAACCTCACATTTATCCACATTAAACTGCATCTGCCATACATTTGCCCACTCACCCAACCTGTCCAAGTCACCCTGCGTTCTCATAACATCCTCCTGACATTTCACACTGCCACCCAGCTTTGTGTCATCAGCAAATTTGCTAATGTTACTTTTAATCCCTTCATCTAAATCATTAATGTATATTGTAAACAGCTGCGGTCCCAGCACCGAACCTTGCATTACCCCACTGGTCACAGCCTGCCATTCCGAAAGGGACCCGTTAATCGCTACTCTTTGTTTCCTGTCAGCCAGCCAATTTTCAATCCATGTCAGTACTCTGCCCCTAATACCATGTGCCCTAATTTTGCCCACTAATCTCTTATGTGGGACTTTATCAAAAGCTTCCTGGAAGTCCAGGTATACTACATCCACTGGCTCTCCCTGGTCCATTTTCATAGTTAAATCCTCAAAAAACTCCAGAGGAATAGTCAAGTATGTTTTTCCCTTCATAAATCCATGCTGACTCGGACTGATCCTTCTACTGCTATCCAAATGTGTCGTAATTTCCTCTTTTATAATTGACTCCAGCATCTTTCCCACCACTGACGTCAGGCTAACCGGTCTATAATTCCCTGTTTTCTCTCTCCCTCCTTTCTTGAAAAGTGGGACAACATTAGCCACCCTCCAATCAGCAGGAACTGTTCCTGAATCTATAGAACATTGGAAAATGATTACCAATGCGTCCATGATTTCTAGAGCCACCTCTTTAAATACCCTGGGATGCAGACCATCAGGTCCCAGGGACTTATCAGCCTTCAGACTCAACAGTCTATCCAACACCGTTTCTTGCCTAATATAAATTTCCTTCAGTTCATCCTTTACCCTAGTTCCTTTGGCCACTATTACATCTGGGAGATTGTTTGTGTCTTCCCTAGTGAAGACAGATCCAAAGTACCTGTTCAACTCATCTGCCATTTCCTTGTTCCCCATAATAAATTCACCCGTTCCTGTCTTCAATGGCCCAATTTTGGTCTTAACTATTTTTTTGCTATTCACATACCTAAAGAAGCTTTTACTATCCTCCTTTATATTCTTGGATAGTTTACCTTTGTACCTTTTTTTTTCTTGGTGTATTGCCTTTTTTGTTATCTTCTGTTGCTCTTTAAAAGTTTCCAGGTCCTCCAGTTTCCCACTCATCTTTGCTATGTTATACTTCTCTTTTATTTTTATACTGCCCTTTTCTTCCCTCATCAGCCATGGCTGCCCCTTACTCCCCTTAGGATCTTTCTTCCTCTTTGGAATGAACCGATCCTGCACCTTCTGCATTATTCCCAGAAATACCTGCCATTTTTGTTCCACTGTCTTCCCTGCTAGGGTATTGTTCCATTGAACTTTGGCCAGCTGCTCCCTCATAGTTCCATAGTTCCCTTTGTTCAACTGTAATACTGACACATCTGATTTTCCTTTCTCCTTCTCAAATTGTAGGTTAAAACATATCATATTATGGTCACTACCTCCTAATGATTCCTTTACCTCAAGGTCCATGATCAAATCCGGTTCATTGCACAACACTAAATCCAGAATTGTCTTCTCCCTGGTAGGCTCCAGTACAAGCTGTTCTAAGAATCCATCTCGGAGGCACTCCACAAACTCCCTTTCTTGGGGTCCAGTACCATTCTGATTCTCCCAGTCTACCTGCATGTTGAAATCCCCCATGACAACTGTATCATTACCTTTGCGACATGCCAATTTTAACTCTTCATTCAACTTACACCCTACATCCAGACTGCTGTTTGGGGGCCTGTAGATAACTCCCATTAGGGTCTTTCTACCCTTAGAATTTCTCAGTGAAGATTCTATCCATACTGTCTCTACATCCCCTGATTCTATGTCCTCCCTCGCAAGGGACTGAATATCATTCCTCACCAACAGAGCCACCCCACCCCCTCTGCCAGTCAGTCTGTCCTTTCGATAAGATGTATATCCTTGAATATTCATTTCCCAGGCCCTGTCCGCTTGAAGCCATGTCTCTGTTATTCCCACAACATCGTACTTGCCAATTTCCAACTGAGCCTCACGCTCATCTGCTTTATTCCTTATACTTCATGCATTCATATATAATACTTTTAATTTGGTACTCCCCTCTCCTTTCATATCAATTCCTGTTTCACTTGGCCATACTGTATGATCTCTTCATGAGCTTTCTACTCCATTGATTCTGTTGTCCTTTTTAACTTTTCTTATTTTCACTTTCCCTTTAACTCCATCCTTATATTTCCAGTTCATCCCCTCCCCCCCACTACTTAGTTTAAACACATCTGTGTTGCATTGGCAAACCTGTCTGCCAGAATGCTGGTCCCCCGGCTATTAAGGTGCAACCCGTCCCTTTTGTACAAGTTGACCACTTGTCCTTGAGCATTTTTAGGACAACAAGGTTTACCCAATGCAAAGCAAGAAGGGAATTCCTGGTCATTCAATCTCTGTCCGGATGCCCAGGTCTTCATCTTGATCCCTGGACCTTCTGAACGTGAATATTCCCCAACCACTCCATTCCACTCCTGGTCACCAACCGTGAGGTCTCTCCTAACCCCTCTTCCTAAACCCATCCTTTGAACAGACCACTGGCCAATTTCTTCTGTTTGGAAACTCAGCAGTTTCTGTTCAGTTTCACTAAAAACAGCCATCAGTGCTGGTCTGATACAACAAGTTTTGCTGCAAGGCCCATCTCTTGTATCTGGGTCTGCCTGAACATTCTTGGCCAAAATCTACCCCAGTGGTTCATCCTCTTTCACATGAGTATGCAATTTAGTTCATCTCCCTTCTTTGACTTGGGATCAAGATTATTCCAGCCACAGGTGAAATACTTGGTAAATAATGTGGATTTTGAAGAGTAAGCAGAAGATTTCCGAGTTTAGGAGTGACTTAATGCAAAGTATGCAAATGCTAGGGAGGAGGCAGTGAAAGGGAGGTATATATAAGGCAAGAACCAAATAAAGCAGAGTTCATCGAATGAGGGGATTTGGTTTCAAGGCAAGATATTGATGGATTGAAATAGAAGGGCAAAAGTTTTAAATTAGTGATTCAAGGAGTTAATGTTGTTATATACTCCTAGGGTTCATTTCTTCGGTGGATTGTCACTTTAAAGTGCCGGGAGAATGAGACTGACTTTTGGACACTGTTTGAGCTGCTCCAGAGAGAGAGAGAGAGAGAGGTGGGGGGGGGGGGGGGTGGTGGAATTATTTGATGGACAATCGACATTATGGTTTCTCTGCAGCTTGTTTACTTTTTACAAGAACAGTTACAGACACACACAGTTAGAGTCAAGATAGATTCGGTCAATGGAAGACACCGTGAGTGGGGTCGCTGGGTTAAACTTTCAGTAGCCCAAATGGGGTGAGTTGAGATCGATCCAGAGTATTGATAAATGACTCTCACAAGTTGCTGCAACTGGAAGAGTTTTGCAGAGAG